>NC_068417.1:44485097-44495097 GCF_023724105.1 Carassius gibelio
TAGTATATAATAATTTTGCCAAAAAATAGAGTCAATGCCGATCTCTGAATATTAGCAGGTCTGGGCCTGGTTAGTACTTGGATGGGAGACCGCCTGGGAATACCAGGTGCTGTAAGCTTTTTGGACATTTTTCACTTAGTATATAATAATTTTGCCAAAAAATAGAGTCAATGCCCGATCTCTGAATCTTAGCAGGATTAGGTCTGGTTAGTACTTTGATGAGAGACTGCCTAGGAATACCAGGTGCTTTAAGCTTTTGGGTTTTCTTTCCTACTTATATAATGTACTGGCAATAAGATTGGCTGGTCTTTAAATAGCCCTCTCTTTGCAGCAGACTTTGCAGGAGACTTCGTTTACGGCCATACCAACCAGGCTATGCCCGATCTCGTCTGATCTCGGAAGCTAAGCAGGTTTGGGCCTGGTTAGTACTTGGATGGGAGACCGCCTGGGAATACCAGGTGCTGTAAGCTTTTTGGACATTTTTCACTTAGTATATAATAATTTTGCCAAAAAATAGAGTCAATGCTCGATCTCTGAATCTTAGCAGGTTTAGGTCTGGTTAGTACTTTTATGAGAGACTGCCTAGGAATACCAGGTGCTTTAAGCTTTTGGGTTTTCTTTCCTACTTATATAATGTACTGGCGATAAGATTGGCTTGTCTTTAAATAGCCCTCTCTTTGCAGCAGACTTCGCTTACTTCCATACCAACCTGGCTATGTCCGATCTCGTCTGATCTCGGAAGCTAAGAAGTTTTGGGCCTGGTTCTTACTTGGATGGGAGACCGCCTGGGAATACCAGGTGCTGTAAGCTTTTTGGACATTTTTCACTAAGTATATAATAATTTTGCCAAAAAATAGAGTCAGTGCCTGATCTCTGAATATTAGCAGGTTTGGGCCTGTTTAGTACATGGATGGGAGACTGCCTGGGAATATACTGCCTTTAATTATAATTTTGCATTATTGAGACACTGTTTTCCTAATGAATGTTGTTCAGTGCTTTGACGCAATGTATTTTGTTTAAAGCACTATATAAATAAATGTGATTGATTGATTGATTGAATACCAGGTGCTGTAAGCTTTTTGGACATTTTTCACTTAGTATATAATAATTTTGCCAAAAAATAGAGTCAATGCCCGATCTCTGAATATTAGCAGGTTTGCACCTGGTTAGTACATGGATGGGAGACTGCCTGGGAATACCAGGTGCTTTAATCTTTTTGGAAAATTTCACGAATTATATAATAATCTTTCATTAAAAAAAAAAAAGAGTCAATGCCCGATCTCTGAATCTTAACAGGTTTAGGTCTGGTTAGTACTTTGATGAGAGACTGCCTTGGAATACCAGGTGCTGTAAGCTTTTTGGACATTTTTCACTTAGTATATAATAATTTTGCCAAAAAATAGAGTCAATGCCGATCTCTGAATATTTGCAGGTTTGGGCCTGGTTAGTACATGGATGGGAGACTGCCTGGGAATACCAGGTGCTTTAATCTTTTTGGAAAATTTCACGAATTATTTAATAATCTTTCATTAAAAAAAAAAAAAAAAAAAAGAGTCAATGCCTGATCTCTGAATCTTAGCAGGTTTAGGTCTGGTTAGTACTTTGATGAGAGACTGCCTAGGAATACCAGGTGCTTTAAGCTTTTGGGCTTTCTTTCCTACTTATATAATGTACTGGCGATAAGAATGGCTGGTCTTTAAATAGCCCTCTCTTTGCAGCAGACTTCGCTTGCGGCCATACCAACCTGGCTATGCCCGATCTCGTCTGATCTCAGAAGCTAAGCAGGTTTGTGCCTGGTTAGTACTTGGATGGCAGACCGCCTGGGAATACCAGGTGCTGTAACCTTTTTGGACATTTTTCACTTAGTATATAATAATTTTGCCAAAAAATAGAGTCAATGCCCGATCTCTGAATATTTGCAGGTTTGGGCCTGGTTAGTACATGGATGGGAGACTGCCTGGGAATACCAGGTGCTTTAATCTTTTTGGAAAATTTCACGAATTATATAATAATCTTTCATTAAAAAAAAAAAAAAAAAAAAAAAGAGTCAATGCCCGATCTCTGAATTTTAGCAGGTTTAGGTCTGGTTAGTACTTTGATGAGAGACTGCCTAGGAATACCAGGTGCTTTAAGCTTTTGGGTTTTCTTTCCTACTTATATAATGTACTGGCGATAAGATTGGCTGTTCTTTAAATAGCCCTCTCTTTGCAGCAGACTTCTCTTACGGCCATACCAACCTGGGTATGCCCAATCTCGTCTGATCTCGGAAGCTAAGCAGGTTTGGGCCTGGTTAGTACTTGGATGGGAGACCGCCTGGGAATACCAGGTGCTGTAACCTTTTTGGAAATTTTTCACTTAGTATATAATAATTTTGCCAAAAAATTGAGTCAATGCCGATCTCTGAATCTTAGCAGGTTTAGGTCTGGTTAGTACTTTGATGAGAGACTGCCTAGGAATACCAGGTGCTTTAAGCTTTTGGGTTTTCTTTCCTACTTATATAATGTACTGGCGATAAGATTGGCTGTTCTTTAAATAGCCCTCTCTTTGCAGCAGACTTCGCTTACGGCCATACCAACCTGGCTATGCCCAATCTCGTCTGATCTCGGAAGCTAAGCAGGTTTGGGCCTGGTTAGTACTTGGATGGGAGACCGCCTGGGAATACCAGGTGCTGTAAGCTTTTTGGAAATTTTTCACTTAGTATATAATAATTTTGCCAAAAGATAGAGTCAATGCCGATCTCTGAATATTAGCAGGTTTGGGCCTGGTGAGTACATGGATGGGAGACTGCCTGGGAATACCAGGTGCTGTAAGCTTTTTGGACATTTTTCACTTAGTATATAATAGTTTTGCCAAAAAATAGAGTCAATGCCGATCTCTGAATATTTGCAGGTTTGGGCCTGGTTAGTACATGGATGGGAGACTGCCTGGGAATACCAGGTGCTTTAATCTTTTTGGAAAATTTCACGAATTATATAATAGTCTTTCATTTAAAAAAAAAAATAAAAAAATAAAAAAAAGAGTCAATGCCCGATCTCTGAATCTTAACAGGTTTAGGTCTGGTTAGTACTTTTATGAGAGACTGCCTAGGAATACCAGGTGCTTTAAGCTTTTGGGTTTTCTTTCCTACTTATATAATGTACTGGCGATAAGATTGGCTGTTCTTTAAATAGCCCTCTCTTTGCAGCAGACTTCGCTTACGGCCATACCAACCTGGCTATGACCGATCTCGTCTGATCTCGGAAGCTAAGCAGGTTTGGGCCTGGTTAGTACTTGGATGGGAGACCGCCTGGGAATACCAGGTGCTGTAAGCTTTTTGGAAATTTTTCACTTAGTATATAATAATTTTGCCAAAAGATAGAGTCAATGCCGATCTCTGAATATTAGCAGGTTTGGGCCTGGTGAGTACATGGATGGGAGACTGCCTGGGAATACCAGGTGCTGTAAGCTTTTTGGACATTTTTCACTTAGTATATAATAGTTTTGCCAAAAAATAGAGTCAATGCCGATCTCTGAATATTTGCAGGTTTGGGCCTGGTTAGTACATGGATGGGAGACTGCCTGGGAATACCAGGTGCTTTAATCTTTTTGGAAAATTTCACGAATTATATAATAGTCTTTCATTTAAAAAAAAAATAAATAAATAAAAAAAAGAGTCAATGCCCGATCTCTGAATCTTAGCAGGTTTAGGTCTGGTTAGTACTTTGATGAGAGACTGCCTAGGAATACCAGGTGCTTTAAGCTTTTGGGCTTTCTTTCCTACTTATATAATGTACTGGCGATAAGATTGGCTGATCTTTAAATAGCCCTCTCTTTGCAGCAGACTTCGCTTACGGCCATACCAACCTGGCTATGCCCGATCTCGTCTGATCTCGGAAGCTCAGCAGGTTTGGGCCTGGTTAGTACTTGGATGGGAGACCGCGTGGGAATACCAGGTGCTGTAAGCTTTTTGGACATTTTTCACTTAGTTTATAATAATTTTGCCAAAAAATAGAGTCAATGCCCGATCTCTGAATATTTGCAGGTTTGGGCCTGGTTAGTACATGGATGGGAGACTGCCTGGGAATACCAGGTGCTTTAATCTTTTTGGAAAATTTCACGAATTATATAATAATCTTTCATTAAAAAAAAAAAAAAAAAAGAGTCAATGCCCGATCTCTGAATCTTAACAGGTTTAGGTCTGGTTAGTACTTTTATGAGAGACTGCCTAGGAATACCAGGTGCTTTAGGCTTTTGGGTTTTCTTTCCTACTTATATAATGTACTGGCGATAAGATTGGCTGTTCTTTAAATAGCCCTCTCTTTGCAGCAGACTTCGCTTACGGCCATACCAACCTGGCTATGACCGATCTCGTCTGATCTCGGAAGCTAAGCAGGTTTGGGCCTGGTTAGTACTTGGATGGGAGACCGCCTGGGAATACCAGGTGCTGTAAGCTTTTTGGAAATTTTTCACTTAGTATATAATAATTTTGCCAAAAGATAGAGTCAATGCCGATCTCTGAATATTAGCAGGTTTGGGCCTGGTTAGTACATGGATGGGAGACTGCCTGGGAATACCAGGTGCTGTAAGCTTTTTGGACATTTTTCACTTAGTATATAATAATTTTGCCAAAAAATAGAGTCAATGCCGATCTCTGAATATTTGCAGGTTTGGGCCTGGTTAGTACATGGATGGGAGACTGCCTGGGAATACCAGGTGCTTTAATCTTTTTGGAAAATTTCACGAATTATATAATAGTCTTTCATTAAAAAAAAAAAAGAGTCAATGCCCGATCTCTGAATCTTAACAGGTTTAGGTCTGGTTAGTACTTTGATGAGAGACTGCCTAGGAATACCAGGTGCTTTAAGCTTTTGGGCTTTCTTTCCTACTTATATAATGTACTGGCGATAAGAATGGCTGGTCTTTAAATAGCCCTCTCTTTGCAGCAGACTTCGCTTACGGCCATACCAACCTGGCTATGCCCGATCTCGTCTGATCTCGGAAGCTAAGCAGGTTTGGGCCTGGTTAGTACATGGATGGGAGACCGCCTGGGAATACCAGGTGCTGTAAGCTTTTTGGACATTTTTCACTTAGTATATAATAATTTTGCCAAAAAATAGAGAAAATGCCTGATCTCTGAATCTTAGCAGGTTTGGGCCTGCTTAGTACATGGATGGGAGACTGCCTGGGAATACCAGGTGCTTTAATCTTTTTGGAAAATTTCACGAATTATATAATAATCTTTCATTAAAAAAAAATAAATAAATAAATAAATAAAAAAAGAGTCAATTCCCGATCTCTGAATCTTAGCAGGTTTAGGTCTGGTTAGTACTTTGATGAGAGACTGCCTAGGAATACCAGGTGCTTTAAGCTTTTGGGCTTTCTTTCCTACTTATATAATGTTCTGGCGATAAGATTGGCTGGTCTTTAAATAGCCCTCTCTTTGCAGCAGACTTCGCTTACGGCCATACCAACCTGGCGGCGCTAGAGAGCCAACAGGAAGTGATAGGCTTGCAGCACAGAGAGAAAGGCTCAACTCTGTTTGTTTAAATTAACCGTCTGTTTCTACATATCCTGGTTTTCAGTTTTGATTTCTGTTTGGGACATTAGTTGCTGGATAGTTTTTGCTGACTTTAATAAATTCCCCCGACAGCTTAGGCTGTCTGGGGGACTTTTTTGACATTTTTCTCATTGTAGCATGCTGCAGATGCACAGCATGGCTGCAGATAAAGAAACAGAACTAACCATGATGAGAAAAAGTAGCAATGGGAGGAATGAAGAGGAGGAGCAAAGAAGAGGTGAAGTCAAACAAGCGGAGATCCAAAAGCAACAGGATTCAAGTAAAGTCACAGGACATTTGTGGGAAGAGGGAGAAGAAAACAGCAGAGCAGTGCAAGGAAAATCAAAAGGGAAGTACAACAAAGAGCTGACTGTGGAAGTAGAGGTGGAGGGAACTGAAAAGATTTCAATGATGGATTTACTGAAAGGAGTAAAGAAGGAGTGTGGAGAAGTGATTGGCTGCAGGGTGAGAGGTGAAAGGGTCTATGAGCTCACAATGAAGGATGAAGAGGCAAAGAGGAAACTAATGGATGGAGTGAGAGTGAAAGGAGTGATGGTGCATGCCAGGGATATAATGAATAATGATATGGTGGTGTCCTTTATCAATATGCCTGTGTATTTAGAGGATGAGAAGATACTCGCCAAGCTACAGGAGTGGGGAGTACGACCACTTTCACCAATCAAACGCCGGGTGTGGCCTGGAACAGATATAGTTGATGGGACACGTTTCTTAAAAGTTCGCTTCACAGAACAGGTATGTTCACTACCATACTCCACAAAGTTTGAGACTCTGAGAGGCACCGAATATTTTCGTGTCATCCATGATAGGCAAATACGTGTTTGCAGACTCTGTATCAAGCCAGGGCACATAATTAGAGAGTGCCCTGAATTAAAATGCTTCAAGTGCAATGGTGGAGGCCATTATGCAAGAGATTGTGAAGAATGGATGGGATTAGAGAGAGAGCGAGTGGACGGTAAAAAAAAAGGTGAAAGGAGGAGCAGTGTTCTGACAGAGGAGCAAGAGGAGGAAACAACTGATGTGGTGAGCGGTGGAGAGAAAGACGGAGCTGAAGATAGTGAGAGAAGAAGCAAAATGGAATGGCGAGACACAGCTGAAAGTTTCAGTGAAGCGGATGAGGAGGAGGAGGAGGAGGAGATGGAGCAGTCGGAAGTGATCGAAGAAGAGGAGGAGACAGATGAAAGTAATGTGAAAGAAAGAGGTAAAGAAGAGGCAAAGAAAAATACTGCACAGAAACTGATAGAAAGCAGAGGTGGAGAAAAGGGAGACAGTGAAAAGAAAGATGGACTGAAAACAAAGATTATAAGACTGAGTTCAAAGAGGAAGTCTGAGATGGACGGAGAACAGGTTGAGCAGATAAAAGAACCACGAGCGGGTATGTGATGTATGAATGAACTGTGCATGTGTTCCTGGTTTTGTTTAGTTTTTCTTCTGGGTTACTCTCATGGCCACTGTAACTTCAATAAACATAAATGGGTTAAGGGATAAAAACAAGATGAAAAAACTATTATTTACTTATCGGAGTGATATAATCTGTATACAGGAGACAAACTGGGAGGAGGATAAAGTAAAGGAGATGAGAGAAGAGTGGAGAGGGGACATATACTATAATAATGGTGCAAAAAATGCAAGAGGTGTGGCAATATTATTTAAAAAAGATATTGTAGAAGGTATAAGAGAGGTGTATAAAGACCAGAGGGGAAGGATCTTGGTGGTTGAATTCATGTATAGAGATATGGATTTTAGATTAATAAATATATATGTTCCAAATATAGAAGGGGACAGGAGGGAAATTTTGAAAGAGTTAAAAGGATTGGTTGTGGGGAAATGTATTATAGTGGGAGATTTTAATATAAAATGTAGCAGATTGGATGTGGGAAAGGGGGTAAAATTTAGATGGGAAAAGTCTAGGGGAATGTTGATGGAGATAATGAGAGAAAAGGGGTTAATAGATGTGTGGAGGTATGAAAATCCAGAAAAAAGAGAATTTACTAGAAGGCAGTTAAGAGAAGGTATATTAAAACAGAGTAGAATAGATTTAGTGTTAGTTGAAGAGGAAATAATTAGATACATAGACGGGATAAAACATCAGGTAAATAGTTTAAGTGATCACGATAGTGTAAGGTTCAGAATCAAGGTAGGGAGTGAGGAGGTAGGAGGAGGGATGTGGATATTGAATGCAGGGTATATCGAAGAGGAAGAATATGAGATACAGATGAAGGATCTATTAAATAGGGAAGAAGAGAAGATAGATGAGTATACAAGAGACGGTGGATTAGAGGGTACAATAGCGGAGAGATGGGAGGAAATAAAGGATCAAATTAAGTTAATTAGTATAAAATACAGTAAGAAAAGAAGAGGAAAGATGAAGAAGGAGGAAATTATGCTTAGAGAAAGATTGAGAGAGGAGTTAGTTAAGGCTGAAGATGAAGAAGGATACAGTATGGAAAAATATATAGAGGTTAAGATGGCGCTAGAAAAATATGAAAGGGAGAAATGCAGAGGAGCTATTTTACGAAGCAAGGCAAAATATGCATTAGAAGGTGAGAAATGCACAGGGTATTTTTTAGGGCTAGAGAAAAGGAGACAAAGTAAAACATATATAAATGAAATAAATACAAAAGAGGGCAAAACAACCAAAGACTATGTAGAGATTTTGGAGAGAGTTCAAGAATTCTATGGAGAATTATATAAGAGAGGAGAAGTGGATGAGAGAAGTATAGATGGAGTATTAGAAAGTGTAGAAAATATTCTAAATAAGGAGGATGCAGAGTGGTGTGATAGAGAGATAGATGAGAAGGAAGTAGAAGCGGCAATAGGGGGGTTGAAAAGTGGAAAAAGTCCAGGGAGTGATGGGATTGGTATTGAATGGTATAAAACATATAGAGAAGAGGTAGCACCGATTTTAGTTAAAGTGTTCAAGGAGATGGAAAGAACAGGGATGGTGCAAGATAGAATGGTAGAGGGAGTGATAGCTCTGGTGTATAAGAAGGGGAATAGGTTGAATATAGAGAACTATAGACCAATCAGTCTATTAAATGTGGATTATAAAATACTGACTAAAGTTTTAGCGAACAGAGTGAAAAAAGTGATTGGAAGTATAGTGCAACCAACACAAAGTTACAGCATACCAGGCAGGGATATAGCAGACACGATAGGGACAGTTAGGGATGTGATAGAGTACATGAAACGAGATAAGAAGGGAGGAATAGTATTAGGGATAGATTGGAATAAAGCATTCGATAGGGTAGAACACAAATACTTATTTAAGGTATTAGAGAAGTTTGGATTTGGAAGTAGAATGATAGGGTGGGTGAAGAGACTATATGAGAAGGCAAAAAGTTGCATAAAAATAAATGGAGTATTAACAGACAGGTTTAAGATAGGAAGGTCAGTGAGACAGGGCTGTCCCCTGTCTGCATTATTATATGCAATTTCAGTAGAGCCTTTAGCCACTCTAATCAAGAGGGATAGAAGGGTAGTTGGTATTGAGTTGCCATATGGAGGAATGTGTACTATAAACCAATATGCAGATGACACTACAATTACAGTGAGGGAAGGAAACAGTGTAAAAAGAGTTTTAGAGATAGTAAAGATGTTTGGGAAGGCATCAGGGGCAAAAATAAATGTAGATAAATCTGAATTAATGTATATAGGGGAGGTAGAGAGAGTAGAGGTAGGGATAAGAGTGGAGGAAAAATATATGAAAGTATTAGGGGTATATTTAGGGGTCGAAAGCAAAGAGGCAAGAGATGTGACCTGGACTGGGGTAATTAATAAAATAAGAACAGTAAGTGCAACATGGAAAGGGAGGAAATTAAAGTTAAATGGGAAAGTAATAGTAGTAAATAGCCTGCTGTTGTCAGTTTGTGTTTATGTAATGAGTGTAATGGAAATGCCAGGGTGGGTGATGAATGAATTGAATAAAATTGTATGTGATTTTATATGGGAGGGAAAAGGTGTGAAAATTGCACAGAAAACATTGGTGGGTCAGAGATGGGAAGGAGGCTTAAGCTTGATGGACCTAGAAATAAAAAGGGCTGCGATGAGAATAAAAACGGTGAAAAAATATATGGGAGGGCTATGGGATTATGGGTGGAAGGAATTCTTAAGGAAATATATTGATGATGTGGGAGGAATAGGGGACAATGGATGGTATATGGGCTTTAAGCAATCAATGACGGAAGGAATACCAGAAATATATCGGGAAGTATTAGAGGCATGGAGACAGTTCCTTCCCAAAATAGAATATGAATGTGAAGACATACAGGTGATTAAAAATCTACCACTATTTCTCAACGAAAAGATTAAACATAAAAATAAAACATTGTATGAATGTAAATTCATAGAAGGGGGTATAAAACAAGTGAAGGACATTATGTATGAAGTTATTCCAGGATTTCTAAAAAATAACTGCATTTATGATACTGTGTGTGATCTGGAAGG
>NC_068417.1:44512597-44592597 GCF_023724105.1 Carassius gibelio
ATAGTCTAACCTTGAAGTCAAAAATGCATGGATTAAAATTTCTGCATTTGACATTGAGAGCATAGGCCGTAATTTAGATATATTTTTGAGATGGAAAAATGCAGTTTTACAAATGCTAGAAACGTGTCTTTCTAAGGAAAGATTGCGATCAAGTAGCACACCTAGGTTCCTAACTGATGACAAAGAATTGACAGAGCAACCATCAAGTCTTAGACAGTGTTCTAGGTTATTACAAGCAGAGTTTTTAGGCCCTATGATTAACACCTCTGTTTTTTCTGAATTTAGCAGTAAGAAATTACTCGTCATCCAATTTTTTATATCGACTATGCATTCCATTAGTTTTTCAAATTGGTGTGTTTCACCAGGCTGCGAGGAAATATAGAGCTGCGTATCATCAGCATAACAGTGAAAGCTAACACCATGTTTCCTGATGATCTCTCCCAAGGGTAACATATAAAGCGTGAAGAGTAGCGGCCCTAGTACTGAGCCTTGAGGTACTCCATACTGCACTTGTGATCGATATGATACATCTTCATTCACTGCTACGAACTGATGGCGGTCATATAAGTACGATTTAAACCATGCTAATGCACTTCCACTGATGCCAACAAAGTGTTCAAGAATGTTGTGGTCAATTGTGTCAAACGCAGCACTAAGATCCAATAAAACTAATAGAGAGATACACCCACGATCAGATGATAAGAGCAGATCATTTGTAACTCTAAGGAGAGCAGTCTCAGTACTATGATACGGTCTAAATCCTGACTGGAAATCCTCACATATACCATTATTCTCTAAGAAGGAATATACTTGTGAGGATACCACCTTTTCTAGTATCTTGGACAGAAAAGGGAGATTCGAGATTGGTCTATAACTAACAAGTTCTCTAGGGTCAAGTTGTGGCTTTTTTTTATGAGAGGCTTAATAACAGCCAGTTTGAAGGTTTTGGGGAGATATCCTAATGACAATGAGGAATTAATAATAGTCAGAAGAGGACCTATGACTTCTGGAAGCACCTCTTTTAAGAGCTTAGATGGTATAGGGTCTAACATACATGTTGTTGGTTTAAATGATTTAACAAGTTTATACAATTCTTCCTCTCCTATAGTAGAGAATGAGTGGAACTGTTCCTCAGGGGGTCTATAGTGCACTGTCTGATGTGATACGGTAGCTGACGGCTGAATGGTTGCAATTTTATCTCTAATAGTATCGATTTTAGAAGTAAAGTAGTTCATAAAGTCATTACTGTTGTGGTGTTGGGAAATGTCAACACTTGTTGAGGCTTTATTTTTCGTTAATTTAGCCACTGTATTGAATAAATACCTGGGGTTATGTTTGTTTTCTTCTAAAAGAGAAGAAAAGTAATCAGATCTAGCAGGTTTTAATGCTTTTCTATAGGATATGCTACTTTCCCGCCAAGCAATACGAAATACCTCTAGTTTTGTTTTCCTCCAGCTGCGCTCCATTTTTCGGGCTGCTCTCTTTAGGGTGCGAGTATGCTCATTATACCATGGTGTCAAACTGTTTTCCTTAACCTTCCTTAAGCGTAAAGGAGCAACTGTATTTAAAGTGCTAGAAAAGAGAGAGTCCATAGTTTCTGTTACATCATCAAGTTGTTCTGAGGTTTTGGATATGCTAAGGAATTTGGATACATCAGGAAGATAACTTAAAAAGCAGTCTTTTGTGGTAGAAGTGATGGTTCTTCGATACTTGTAACAAGAAGTAGAATTTACAATTTTGGCTATATGAAGTTTACACAGAACTAAATAATGATCTGAGATATCATCACTTGGCTGAATAATTTCAACACTATCAACATCAATTCCATGTGACAGTATTAAATCTAGAGTATGATTTCGACAATGAGTAGGTCCTGAAACATGTTGTCTAACACCAATAGAGTTCAGAATGTCTATAAATGCTGATCCCAATGCATCTTTTTCATTATCGACATAGATATTAAAATCACCAACTATTAAGACTTTATCTGCAGCCAGAACTAACTTGGATGTAAAATCACCAAACTCTTTAATAAAGTCTGTATGGTGCCCTGGTGGCCTGTATACAGTAGCCAGTACAAACATAACAGGGGATTTATCATTAACATTGGTTTCTCTGGATAATGTTATATGAAGCACCATTACTTCAAACGAGTTATACTTGAAGCCTGCCCTCTGAGAAATCCTAAAAACGTTATTATAAATTGAAGCAACTCCTCCCCCTTTGCCTTTTAAACGCGGCTCATGTTTATAACAGTAATCTTGGGGGGTGGACTCATTTAAAATAATGTAATCATCAGGTTTTAGCCAAGTTTCTGTCAAACAGAGCACATCTATATTATGATCAGTTATCATATTATTTACAAAAAGTGTTTTCGTAGAAATGGATCTGATATTCAGTAAGCCAATCTTTATCATTTGTTTATCCATATTGCATTTGTTTTTTATTTGTTGAACCTCAATTAAATTGTTAACCTTAAACTTGGTTTGGACATTTTTTGTATTTTCTAGTTCGGGGAACAGACACAGTCTCTATAGTGTGATATCTAGGTGAAAGAGTCTCTATGTGCTGAGAATTAACTGACCTCTGACGGGAGGCAGCTAGCAGACGGTCGGTTTAGCCAGTCTGTCTGCTTCCTGACCTGGGCCCCAGTTAGTCAAGTATAAACACTAAGACTATTTGCCATATTTCTAGACAGAAGAGCAGCACCACTTCTTCAGCAGCACTCTTTGCAGCAGACTTCGCTTACGGCCATACCAACCTGGCTATGCCCGATCTCGTCTGATCTCGGAAGCTAAGCAGGTTTGGGCCTGGTTAGTACTTGGATGGGAGACCGCCTGGGAATACCAGGTGCTGTAAGCTTTTTGGACATTTTTCACTTAGTATATAATAATTTTGCCAAAAAATAGAGTCAATGCCCGATCTCTGAATATTAGCAGGTTTGGGCCTGGTTAGTACATGGATGGGAGACTGCCTGGGAATACCAGGTGCTTTAATCTTTTTGGAAAATTTCACGAATTATATAATAATCTTTCATTTAAAAAAAAAAAAAAAGAGTCAATGCCCGATCTCTGAATCTTAGCAGGTTTAGGTCTGGTTAGTACTTTCATGAGAGACTGCCTAGGAATACCAGGTGCTTTAAGCTTTTGGGTTTTCTTTCCTACTTATATAATGTACTGGCGATAAGATTAGCTGTTCTTTAAATAGCCCTCTCTTTGCAGCAGACTTCGCTTACGGCCATACCAACCTGGCTATGCCCGATGTCGTCTGATCTCGGAAGCTAAGCAGGTTTGGGCCTGGTTAGTACATGGATGGGAGACTGCCTGGGAATACCAGGTGCTGTAAGCTTTTTGGACATTTTTCACTTAGTATATAATAATTGTTGCATTCACTATGTCACGGGTGTTCGTAATGTAACGCAGGATAATAGGTGGGAGGTTTCACTTACCTGATTGAAGCATGGACCAGTCAAATCCCAAACAGGTGTGTTAAATCCAGTAATGAATGTGTGCGGGCTATAAGTGGGAGCGAGTATTCATTTTGGCATGTTGTCTCGTCAGGAGAGATGCGCCACCGGTAAGCTGCTGTTTTTATCCATTGAGTTTGTTGTCTGTTGCGTTACTGCTGTGCTGCCGTTATATGTGCGCGGTTTGTATGATTGATAACTGTTACTTTGGTCACGCTGATAAAACCTTGTGTGCGATCTGATGTTTAATATTGTCGGCTCGATAGTATCCGTGGCTATAAAAAGGCAAATGTTTGAAATTGGAGCGTTTCACTGTCACACGAGTTACTTCCTGTTTGCGGTGCTGGATGGGTAATGTAGTTGATCACTTTACATTTTGTAATGGATTACTATGCTCAGCGATGCCACTTAGAACTACACTCACTGTTTTTCACTTTGAGCCAACAGACTGAGAATGCTATTGGTTTAATGTGTAACATTGACACTGTATATTTGGTGTGTGTGAAGTTGTTGCATTTCTGTGTTAATATGCATGTGCTTAGTATTTAAACTAAATGGCTACACAAAGTATATTATGATATTTATAAGATTAAATACTGACTATATTGAAATTTATATTTTATTTATATTTGTATATATTATATTATGTAATCTATATTTATATTTAGATTTTATGGTTATCAGTATTGTTTACATTATAACCTCTCTATTTCTCCAGGTTTATAACCTGCTGATGATATTTGTGGACTAATCAACTGTAATTAAAAATGAACCAAGAATAAATAAAATCCACTACGAGTTGTAACAACGTGTCCTCTCCTGACGCCCCGTTCGGTGGGGATATTCTTAAAGAACCGAACAGTTATAAACCGCGGCCCACTGCACTGGATTGAATGCAGCAAAAAACAGCCACGGACTGCTTCATTAAGGAAGCTCAATCAACCCAGGATCAGCTGGCCTCTCACTTCTTTGACTGACCCCAAGTTTATCATTAATCAAACTGCCCGTTGATCAAGGATAAAGGAGCTCGTGTGCACATTGGCATTGACGTCTCTCCAGTCAACACAAAGGGAGTAACAATGGCAGACTTGGAAAAGCTTAAAAGTGTGCGATCAAGAGCACAGGTTTCATTCACCAAAAGGGCTCATACTCTCACCAAACCGGGACTCTTGGAACCGACTGAAGTTCTCAGTGAATGGAAGATTTTCAGGACAGACTTTTTTAAAGTCATAGATGCGGGACATGAGTATGCTGAAGCCCTGAGAGAGTCAACAGATGAGGAGGTCATAGAATCTGCAAACCAAATTGATGAAAAGACAGTGGAGTGTGAGAACAGGTTCCTAGAGGTAAAGAATGCCTCCCAGGAAACCTTTTGGACCAGCTATGCAGAGGAGGTGTTTTTTAAGCAGGTCAAAACAGCTGAGTCGGCCATCACTCAGGCAGAGGAAGAGGAAGTTAACCCTCGGAAGTCAGTCAAGGACCGTAGGCTAAGAAATAGAGGTCTTGAGAGAGAGGTCATTGAACTCAGAGAAATGCTAGTAGAGTGGAAGGAGTTGGTTCCTGGTTCGAGGGCATTAGATCTCAGGACACGCCACAAGACACTAAAGAAGAGGGTCCTGGCGTTGTCTGACAAACTGGAGGAGGACGAAGCAGACCACGTGAAGGGTAGAGAAAGAAACCTGGAAGATGAAAGCAGCGCGGTTGGTGATCCGATACGAGATGCTCCTTTCATCTCTCTCCCTGACATATTTGCCGATCGCCAGCTGAAGCCCAAAACGTATGCAGGGGCATTGAACATGAACACACGGCCCCTCTCACAGCAGAGCAGCCCGGAAAGGACCAAAGGAAACTTTAATCTCAAGCCTCAAATCAGCCTTGAAAGAGCACGGCTACCGACTTTCTCTGGTGACATGAGGGACTATTACCGCTGGAAGACTGAGTGGGAGGACCTACAAGAATTGGGTAACCCACAAGGTGTGGAATGTATAAAAAAGTTCCACTTATTAAATAGTCTCCACGAAAAGGTCAAGAAGGATCTCGTCCTATCTAGCTGTGGATCCGCCGACGATATGTTCAGGCTGCTGGACAGCAAATACGGGAACAAAGCAAAAATAGTCCTAATGATCACCAGCGAAGTCCAGTCTCTTCCCCCTGTTAAAGGAAACAATCCAAGAAGAACCATTGAACTGATCCAGGCTGTTGAAAGAGCACTGTACAACCTCCAGATTCTTGGTGAAGAGGATGCCGTGAAGAACCGTGTTGTTGCTCAATCTCTTGAAAGCAAGCTTCCCAGTTCACTCAAGAAGGAGTGGATTATGCACAAAACTGACCCAGCAAACAGGTTCTCTCCAAAGTATCATTTTGATTGCCTCCTAGGATTCTTGAAAAGGCAAGAGGAGATTCTTGAGGAATTGGATCAGTTGGAGCCAAGCCCTGTGGACAAAGGCCCTGTGGAAAAGGGTGCTGCAGACTACCCAGATAAGAGAGGGAGGAAGGCTTTTACTAAATCCACAGCAGGTCAGAAGGACGACTATCCCAGCTGTACTGTCGGTGAAGATGACTCCCATGCTGGCAAGCTATTTGCGTGCAAGATTTTCAGGGAGCAAGATCTCTTAAGAAAAAGGGCCCATGTGAAGAAGCTAGGGTTGTGCTCCAAGTGTTTGAGGCCCCACCCCAAGGATGGTAAAGGATGCACACCCAGATACCTCTGCCCAAAAGTAGACTGTCGGAAAGGAGGGGTGTCGGACCACAATTACCTTCTGTGTCCTAAGCTACCGACTCCAAAGAAGGACTACAGCAGTGAGGAGCAGAGTACCATAAAAATTGGAGGAAAGAAACTTGGCCTAACCAACAAACAAGAGGAGTTTCTGGCAGAACTTACTCCAGAACAAAGAGAGAAATACAAGAATGCATTCTCAAACAAAATATCATCAACTGTATGTGCCAAGACTGGAGATGCACTGCAAGAACATCCAGTGGTGATGATGCTGATGGAAGTGACGACAAACTCGGGTTGCCTTATTGGCTCCCTAATCGACCTCGCATCTGATACCAATTATATCACCAATGAAACTGCCGATCAACTTGGACTGTGCGGTGAGAACATCAGGCTTATAGTCCATGGAATCGGGGGAATGAAGAAGACTGTCCTGACCAAAAGATATTCCCTGCGGCTGAAGGTGAAGACATCCAAGGGAAAAGTGGCAGAGCATAGAATTCTCTGCTATGGCCTGGAAAACATCGCCGAAGTGACTCAATCAGTCACTGCCGAGCAACTGCAGAAGTTTTTCCCAAATGTACCCAGAGACGAACTGGTCCGTCCCACAAAGATTGACCTTCTTATCAGTCATCGGGAAGGTCGTCTTGTTCCCCAGCCAATCAGGATTGTGGAAGACCTCGTTCTCTGGGACGGTCCCCTAGGAAAGACCGTTGGGGGAACCCATCCCGATCTCATTGAGACAGTTGACATGGCCGTGTACTGCTCCGAGACTCACCTTGCGAGAACCATGAGATCAGCCTCGATGGCGTATAAAGAGACCATCATACCTCGGGAAGAGGAAGGAAATGCGCTTGTCCGGAGCACAGCAACAGCCAACAAAGACGTCTTCGAGTGGTTCAGGAGGGGCAGCATCGTAGCTGCGTGCAGTCCCCAATGTGGTGGCTGCAAGTGTGGTAGGTGCCCCCCTGGAGGAAAAGAAATGACCCTTAAGGAAGAGCGGGACCTGGAAAAGATAATAGAATGCCTAACATACGTGCTGGCGGACAAACACAGCAACTCTCCCCACTGGGACGCAGCTTATCCCTGGAAGAAAGACCTCACAGCACTGCCAAACAATCGGCAGGCAGTGGAGGCGACCTTCAGAAACACTGAGAAACGTCTGGAGAAAGATCCTGTGTGGAAGGCTGCATACAAAGAACAAATACATGAAATGGTTTCAAGAGGGGCTGCTGCAAAACTCACAAGGGAGGAAATTAACAACTGGGAAGGACCTAAATGGTACATCAGCCATCTGGTTGCACCGAACCCTCACTCCTCCTCAACCCCTGTGAGAATTGTGTGGAATAGTAGCCAAGAGTTCCGAGGCATAAGTCTAAATGATCTCCTTCACAAGGGTCCTGATGTACTCAATTCCATCAGAGGTGTCCTTCTGAGGTTCAGGAGTGGACTCCATGCCACACTAGGCGATGTAAAAAAGATGTATAACTCAGTGTGGCTGAAAGATGATGAAGTTCACCTCCACCGCTTTCTCTGGAGAGACTACCCTGAGGACAACATTGAGGAGTTTGCAGTCGTCAGAGTAAATATCGGCGATTAAACCAGCAGGATGTATTGCCCAAGTTGCAATGAAAGAGACAGCCAACCTTCCTCAGTTTGCTGATATGATTGAAGAACAGCGAGCTCTGACTGAGGACAGCTATGTGGATGACATCCTGACCTCACATGATGACCTCAAGACACTGGAGAGGATCACCAAAGGGGTGGAGGAGATTTTGAGAGCGGGAGGCTTCTTCCTGAAACCATGGGTTCTGTCACGCCAAAGTGGGAGGAGTGGAGCCCCTTCTGAAACAACTGTACCCACGACCCTCGTACTGCCCAACCAAATGCATGATGGGGAGAACAAAGCGCTTGGGGTCGGTTACGAACCTGAGACAGACAAGCTCCGGTTGCTAACTTCTATCAACTTCTCTAAGAAAAGAGGGAAAATGAGGACAGGATTTAATCTGAGCATGGAGGATGTCAGGGAAGGAACACCAAATCCCCTTAACCGACGCATACTTCTTAGCCAGATTGCCGCATTATACGACCCGGTTGGTCTTGCCTCACCAGCCAAACAGAGGGGAGTGATGTTGGTACGAGAATCATTCCAGGAAGCTGGCAAGGACAACCTATTTAAAGACACATGGGATGCCCCTCTCTCACTGAAACTTAGAGAAGCTGCAATAACGCTCTTTGAAGAATTTGTGAGACTTGGCCAGGTAAGGTTTGAGAGAAGCCTCACGCCTCCTGGAGCCATAGGCCCACCGACAGGGATCACGTTCTCAGATGGAAGCGAATCCTCCTATGGAGCCGTACTCTACCTGCGGTGGGAGAACCAAGACAAGGTTGTAATGAAGTTGGTGGAATCCAAGGCTAAACTGACCCCTCTCGACCAAAAAGGAGATGTGATCAAAGCAGAACTCTGTGGCGCGGTCTTCGCTACCCGCCTAAAAAAGTATTTTGAGAAGCACTGCCACATTAAAGTTAAGCAATGGATTCACTTTGTGGACAGCCAAACAATCCTGGCAGCCATCCAAAAGGACAGCTACGGCTTCCAGACCTTTTTCGCAAATCGAATCGGTGAGATTCAGAAAGCCGGACATGTGGAAGATTGGAGGTGGATTGAAGGCAGACGAAACATTGCTGACATTCTTACCAGAGGTGCAACTCCGGAGGAACTTGATGAAGGGTCAGAATGGCAGCAAGGCCCTGAGTTCCTGAAATGGCCTAAGACCGACTGGCCTATGAAGATGGCCAGTGAGATTACACCCTCTGCTGCTGAAGATGTGGGAAAACTTCAGCGGAAAGCCTTCTCAGCTGTGATTACCAGGGCCCAGTCAAAAGAAAGAACTGACCTTAACGGGCCTGACATCAATGCGGACCTCAGACATGGAGTCAACGGTAGATCAACATCACCAGCTGTCTCGGGTGCAACATCAGTGGCAGACAGACAGAGAAGGCCCTGGGCGATTGGTTTGGTACGCCTTGTGAAACCTCAACGCTTCAGTTCTCTGTCTAAGCTGTGTGGTTCCATAGCCTGGACTCAAAGGCCTGCAGAAACCTGGCTGAGAAAATGCCAGGCACCTGACTCCTCAAAGTGGGAGGCAAACTGCTCTGTCTTGTCAACTGAGGAGAGAGCGCAAGCTTTCCAAGACCTGGTCCTCGCAGCCCAAGATGGCAGTCAGTTCCTGGACTCAACACTGAACCGCTTGGTGGTCCACAAAGACGAGAGCACAGGAATCCTTCTCTGTGGAGGACGAATCCAGTCCTGGAAAGAAGATGGAACAGCTGTTCCTTTAATTCCATTTCGTTCATGGCTCGCAACACTACTGTCAAGAGAAGCTCATGACGAGAACCATGAAGGTGTTGCTGCCACGCTTCTGCGCACCAGGAGGAAGGCATGGATTGTGCAAGGTCGGAGGATAGTAAAGAAAGTTGTAAACAACTGTATTACATGTCGCAAACTGAAAGGGAAGATGTGCCAGCAGATGATGAGTGATCTGCCGCCAGAACGCTCACAGCGTGCTAACCCATTTGAGTATACCACACTAGACCTCTTTGGCCCCTTTGAAATCAAGGATGCTGTCAAGAAAAGAACAGGAAAAAAAGTTTGGGGCATAGTATTCTGTTGCATGGCATCAAGGGCAGTCCATGTGGACCTCGTTGACGACCAATCATCTGAAAGCTTTCTCCAAACTTACTCCCGCTTTGTAGCATTGAGAGGCAATCCCAGAAAATTGTGGTCAGATAGAGGAACCAATTTCATTGGAGCTAAACCTGCCCTACAAGATTTGCATAGGTACTTAGCTACCTTACGGGAAGCATCCATAGAGGACAAAGCCGCCAAGAATGGGACAGTGTGGGCATGGAACTTTCATCCGGCTGACGCACCTCATCGCAACGGGTCTGCGGAAGCTGCAGTTAAGCTCATAAAAAGGGCTCTCACTAGCCTCGGAGGGACAACAAGCTCGCTCACCTGGGGTGAGCTCCAAACCCTCTTCTACCAGGCAGCTAACCTCACAAATGAAAGGCCGATTGACGCTAGGGCACAAGAACAAGAAGACTCTACAGAGTATTTGACCCCCAATACTCTGCTTCTCGGGAGGACCAGGCAAGGGGGAGATACAGGAGGAATTGACTTGTGCACCCATCCCTGGCGCCGTTTCAGATCCATCCAGATTGGTGTGGATATGTTCTGGAAGAAGTGGAGTGAACTGGCCGGACCTAATTTATTCATTCGGCCAAAGTGGCACCAGACCCAAAGAAATGTAGCGATAGGTGACATTGTTTGGATTGCTGATCAAAACGCACTGCGAGGGCAATTCCGGCTCGGACGGATCCAGGCTGTGTACCCTGACAAGAAAGGACTTGTGAGAGACGCAGACGTTAAGACGTGTGCAGGCCCCCCTGCCTCCCTTATAGTTGGGCAACTGAAGAGGAATACTCAGCAGTTGACGTCAGTCATCCTACGGCGAGACGTGAGGAGACTGGTAGTCCTCATCCCTGTGGAAGACCAGTGACTCCTAGACCTCGTCTCTTTGGCCACCAGTTCTCCAGGCGCTGCCTAAACACCCAAACCCCAATTATGAAGGCATTACCTCAGGATACCTCTTTCTCTCTCTCTCTTTCTCTCTTTTTTTTTTTTTTTTTTTTTACTGGTTGGTATGCTTCTATGCTGCCTTCACCACCACTTGCACCACCATTCACGAAGAATGAAGAGTACATACCCCATATGACCAAACCTGGCAGAACACCACACATCTGTCAGGGGAGGTGTCTGAACAATGACAATGGTGTCCTATTCTTCATGAAGAAGAAAAAAAAAAAAAAAAAAAAAAACAAAAAAAACAAAGGATATATATGTGGTGTAATGTTTTGCCTGTGACCGCCTTAAATCACATGATCAGTCGGTCAAGTGGGAGGTGTTGCGTTCACTATGTCACGGGTGTTCGTAATGTAACGCAGGATAATAGGTGGGAGGTTTCACTTACCTGATTGAAGCATGGACCAGTCAAATCCCAAACAGGTGTGTTAAATCCAGTAATGAATGAGCGCGGGCTATAAGTGGGAGCGAGTATTCATTTTGGCATGTTGTCTCGTCAGGAGAGATGCGCCACCGGTAAGCTGCTGTTTTTATCCATTGAGTTTGTTGTCTGTTGCGTTACTGCTGTGCTGCCGTTATATGTGCGCGGTTTGTATGATTGATAACTGTTACTTTGGTCACGCTGATAAAACCTTGTGTGCGATCTGATGTTTAATATTGTCGGCTCGATAGTATCTGTGGCTATAAAAAGGCAAATGTTTGAAATTGGAGCGTTTCACTGTCACACGAGTTACTTCCTGTTTGCGGTGCTGGATGGGTAATGTAGTTGATCACTTTACATTTTGTAATGGATTACTATGCTCAGCAATGCCACTTAGAACTACACTCACTGTTTTTCACTTTGAGCCAACAGACTGAGAACGCTATTGGTTTAATGTGTAACATTGACATTGTATATTTGGTGTGTGTGAAGTTGTTGCATTTCTGTGTTAATATGCATGTGCTTAGTATTTAAACTAAATGGCTACACAAAGTATATTATGATATTTATAAGATTAAATACTGACTATATTGAAATTTATATTTTATTTATATTTGTATATATTATATTATGTAATCTATATTTATATTTAGATTTTATGGTTATCAGTATTGTTTACATTATAACCTCTCTATTTCTCCAGGTTTATAACCTGCTGCTGATATTTGTGGACTAATCAACTGTAATTAAAAATGAACCAAGAATAAATAAAATCCACTACGAGTTGTAACAACGTGTCCTCTCCTGACGCCCCGTTCGGTGGGGATATTCTTAAAGAACCGAACAATAATTTTGCCAAAAAATAGAGTCAATGCCGATCTCTGAATATTTGCAGGTTTGGGCCTGGTTAGTACATGGATGGGAGACTGCCTGGGAATACCAGGTGCTTTAATCTTTTTGGAAAATTTCACGAATTATATAATAATCTTTCATTAAAAAAAAAAAAAGTCAATGCCCGATCTCTGAATCTTAGCAGGTTTAGGTCTGGTTAGTACTTTTATGAGAGACTGCCTAGGAACACCAGGTGCTTTAAGCTTTTGGGTTTTCTTTCCTACTTATATAATGTACTGGCGATAAGATTGGCTGTTCTTTAAATAGCCCTCTCTTCAATCAATCAATCACCTTTATTTATATAGTGCTTTAAACAAAATACATTGCGTCAAAGCACTGAACAACATTCATTTGGAAAACAGTGTCTCAATAATGCAAAATGATAGTTAAAGGCAGTTCATCATTGAATTCAGCTATGTCATCTCTGTTCAGTTGAAATAGTGTCTGTTTTTATTTGCAATCAAGTCAATGATATCGCTGTAGATGAAGTGACCCCAACTAAGCAAGCCAGAGGCGACAGCGGCAAGGAACCGAAACTCCATCGGTGACAGAATGGAGAAAAAAACCTTGGGAGAAACCAGGCTCAGTTGGGGGGTCAGTTCTCCTCTGACCAGACGAAAACCAGTAGTTCAATTCCAGGCTGCAGCAAAGTCAGATTGTGCAGAAGAATCATCTGTTTCCTGTGGTCTTGTCCTGGTGCTCCTCTGAGACAAGGTCTTTACAGGGGATCTGTATCTGGGGCTCTAGTTGTCCTGGTCTCCGCTGTCTTTCAGGGCAGTAGAGGTCCTTTCTAGGTGCTGATCCACCATCTGGTCTGGATACGTACTGGATCCGGGTGACTGCAGTGACCCTCTGATCTGGACACAGACTGGATCTCGTGGCCACGGTGACCTCGGAACAAGAGAGAAACAGACAAATATTAGCGTAGATGCCATTCTTCTAATGATGTAGAAAGTACGGTGTTATGTGAAGTGTTTCCGGTTCCGGTTTACCTAATTAATGCAGCCTAAAAATCCTTTAACGGATTTGGATATTAAAAGCATATTAGTATGTTATGTGTATGCCAGGTTAAAGAGATGGGTCTTTAATCTAGATTTAAACTGCAAGAGTGTGTCTGCCTCCCGAACAATGTTAGGTAGGTTATTCCAGAGTTTAGGCGCCAAATAGGAAAAGGATCTGCCGCCCGCAGTTGATTTTGATATTCTAGGTATTATCAAATTGCCTGAGTTTTGAGAACGTAGCGGACGTAGAGGAGTATAATGTAAAAGGAGCTCATTCAAATACTGAGGTGCTAAACCATTCAGGGCTTTATAAGTAATAAGCAATATTTTAAAATCTATACGATGTTTGATAGGGAGCCAGTGCAGTGTGGACAGGACCGGGCTAATATGGTCATACTTCCTGGTTCTAGTAAGAACTCTTGCTGCTGCATTTTGGACTAGCTGTAGTTTGTTTACCAAGCGTGCAGAACAACCACCCAATAAACCATTACAATAGTCTAACCTTGAAGTCATAAATGCATGGATTAACATTTCTGCATTTGACATTGAGAGCATAGGCCGTAATTTAGATATATTTTTGAGATGGAAAAATGCAGTTTTACAAATGCTAGAAACGTGTCTTTCTAAGGAAAGATTGCGATCAAGTAGCACACCTAGGTTCCTAACTGATGACGAAGAATTGACAGAGCAACCATCAAGTCTTAGACAGTGTTCTAGGTTATTACAAGCAGAGTTTTTAGGCCCTATGATTAACACCTCTGTTTTTTCTGAATTTAGCAGTAAGAAATTACTCGTCATCCAATTTTTTATATCGACTATGCATTCCATTAGTTTTTCAAATTGGTGTGTTTCACCAGGCTGCGAGGAAATATAGAGCTGCGTATCATCAGCATAACAGTGAAAGCTAACACCATGTTTCCTGATGATATCTCCCAAGGGTAACATATAAAGCGTGAAGAGTAGCGGCCCTAGTACTGAGCCTTGAGGTACTCCATACTGCACTTGTGATCGATATGATACATCTTCATTCACTGCTACGAACTGATGGCGGTCATATAAGTACGATTTAAACCATGCTAATGCACTTCCACTGATGCCAACAAAGTGTTCAAGTCTATGCAAAAGAATGTTGTGGTCAATTGTGTCAAACGCAGCACTAAGATCCAATAAAACTAATAGAGAGATACACCCACGATCAGATGATAAGAGCAGATCATTTGTAACTCTAAGGAGAGCAGTCTCAGTACTATGATACGTTCTAAATCCTGACTGGAAATCCTCACATATACCATTATTCTCTAAGAAGGAATATACTTGTGAGGATACCACCTTTTCTAGTATCTTGGACAGAAAAGGGAGATTCGAGATTGGTCTATAACTAACAAGTTCTCTAGGGTCAAGTTGTGGCTTTTTTTTATGAGAGGCTTAATAACAGCCAGTTTGAAGGTTTTGGGGACATATCCTAATGACAATGAGGAATTAATAATAGTCAGAAGAGGACCTATGACTTCTGGAAGCACCTCTTTTAAGAGCTTAGATGGTATAGGGTCTAACATACATGTTGTTGGTTTAAATGATTTAACAAGTTTATACAATTCTTCCTCTCCTATAGTAGAGAATGAGTGGAACTGTTCCTCAGGGGGTCTATAGTGCACTGTCTGATGTGATACGGTAGCTGACGGCTGAATGGTTGCAATTTTATCTCTAATAGTATCGATTTTAGAAGTAAAGTAGTTCATAAAGTCATTACTGTTGTGGTGTTGGGAAATGTCAACACTTGTTCAGGCTTTATTTTTCGTTAATTTAGCCACTGTATTGAATAAATACCTGGGGTTATGTTTGTTTTCTTCTAAAAGAGAAGAAAAGTAATCAGATCTAGCAGGTTTTAATGCTTTTCTATAGGATATGCTACTTTCCCGCCAAGCAATACGAAATACCTCTAGTTTTGTTTTCCTCCAGCTGCGCTCCATTTTTCGGGCTGCTCTCTTTAGGGTGCGAGTATGCTCATTATACCATGGTGTCAAACTGTTTTCCTTAACCTTCCTTAAGCGTAAAGGAGCAACTGTATTTAAAGTGCTAGAAAAGAGAGAGTCCATAGTTTCTGTTACATCATCAAGTTGTTCTGAGGTTTTGGATATGCTAAGGAATTTGGATACATCAGGAAGATAACTTAAAAAGCAGTCTTTTGTGGTAGAAGTGATGGTTCTTCGAAACTTGTAACAAGAAGTAGAATTTACAATTTTGGCTATATGAAGTTTACACAGAACTAAATAATGATCTGAGATATCATCACTTGGCTGAATAATTTCAACACTATCAACATCAATTCCATGTGACAGTATTAAATCTAGAGTATGATTTCGACAATGAGTAGGTCCTGAAACATGTTGTCTAACACCAATAGAGTTCAGAATGTCTATAAATGCTGATCTCAATGCGTCTTTTTCATTATCGACATGGATATTAAAATCACCAACTATTAAGACTTTATCTGCAGCCAGAACTAACTCGGATGTAAAATCACCAAACTCTTTAATAAAGTCTGTATGGTGCCCTGGTGGCCTGTATACAGTAGCCAGTACAAACATAACAGGGGATTTATCATTAACATTGGTTTCTCTGGATAATGTTATATGAAGCACCATTACTTCAAACGAGTTATACTTGAAGCCTGCCCTCTGAGAAATCCTAAAAACGTTATTATAAATTGAAGCAACTCCTCCCCCTTTGCCTTTTAAACGCGGCTCATGTTTATAACAGTAATCTTGGGGGGTGGACTCATTTAAAATAATGTAATCATCAGGTTTTAGCCAAGTTTCTGTCAAACAGAGCACATCTATATTATGATCAGTTATCATATTATTTACAAAAAGTGTTTTCGTAGAAATGGATCTGATATTCAGTAAGCCAATCTTTATCATTTGTTTATCCATATTGCATTTGTTTTTTATTTGTTGAACCTCAATTAAATTGTTAACCTTAAACTTGGTTTGGACATTTTTTGTATTTTCTAGTTCGGGGAACAGACACAGTCTCTATAGTGTGATATCTAGGTGAAAGAGTCTCTATGTGCTGAGAATTAACTGACCTCTGACGGGAGGCAGCTAGCAGACGGTCGGTTTAGCCAGTCTGTCTGCTTCCTGACCTGGGCCCCAGTTAGTCAAGTATAAACACTAAGACTATTTGCCATATTTCTAGACAGAAGAGCAGCACCACTTCTTCAGCAGCACTCTTTGCAGCAGACTTCGCTTACGGCCATACCAACCTGGCTATGCCCGATCTCGTCTGATCTCGGAAGCTAAGCAGGTTTGGGCCTGGTTAGTACTTGGATGGGAGACCGCCTGGGAATACCAGGTGCTGTAAGCTTTTTGGACATTTTTCACTTAGTATATAATAATTTTGCCAAAAAATAGAGTCAATGCCCGATCTCTGAATATTAGCAGGTTTGGGCCTGGTTAGTACATGGATGGGAGACTGCCTGGGAATACCAGGTGCTGTAAGCTTTTTGGACATTTTTCACTTAGTATATAATAATTGTTGCATTCACTATGTCACGGGTGTTCGTAATGTAACGCAGGATAATAGGTGGGAGGTTTCACTTACCTGATTGAAGCATGGACCAGTCAAATCCCAAACAGGTGTGTTAAATCCAGTAATGAATGAGCGCGGGCTATAAGTGGGAGCGAGTATTCATTTTGGCATGTTGTCTCGTCAGGAGAGATGCGCTACCGGTAAGCTGCTGTTTTTATCCATTGAGTTTGTTGTCTGTTGCGTTACTGCTGTGCTGCCGTTATATGTGCGCGGTTTGTATGATTGATAACTGTTACTTTGGTCACGCTGATAAAACCTTGTGTGCGATCTGATGTTTAATATTGTCGGCTCGATAGTATCCGTGGCTATAAAAAGGCAAATGTTTGAAATTGGAGCGTTTCACTGTCACACGAGTTACTTCCTGTTTGCGGTGCTGGATGGGTAATGTAGTTGATCACTTTACATTTTGTAATGGATTACTATGCTCAGCGATGCCTCTTAGAACTACACTCACTGTTTTTCACTTTGAGCCAACAGACTGAGAACGCTATTGGTTTAATGTGTAACATTGACATTGTATATTTGGTGTGTGTGAAGTTGTTGCATTTCTGTGTTAATATGCATGTGCTTAGTATTTAAACTAAATGGCTACACAAAGTATATTATGATATTTATAAGATTAAATACTGACTATATTGAAATTTATATTTTATTTATATTTGTATATATTATATTATGTAATCTATATTTATATTTAGATTTTATGGTTATCAGTATTGTTTACATTATAACCTCTCTATTTCTCCAGGTTTATAACCTGCTGATGATATTTGTGGACTAATCAACTGTAATTAAAAATGAACCAAGAATAAATAAAATCCACTACGAGTTGTAACAACGTGTCCTCTCCTGACGCCCCGTTCGTTGGGGATATTCTTAAAGAACCGAACAGTTATAAACCGCGGCCCACTGCACTGGATTGAATGCAGCAAAAAACAGCCACGGACTGCTTCATTAAGGAAGCTCAATCAACCCAGGATCAGCTGGCCTCTCACTTCTTTGACTGACCCCAAGTTTATCATTAATCAAACTGCCCGTTGATCAAGGATAAAGGAGCTCGTGTGCACATTGGCATTGACGTCTCTCCAGTCAACACAAAGGGAGTAACAATGGCAGACTTGGAAAAGCTTAAAAGTGTGCGATCAAGAGCACAGGCTTCATTCACCAAAAGGGCTCATACTCTCACCAAACCGGGACTCTTGGAACCGACTGAAGTTCTCAGTGAATGGAAGATTTTCAGGACAGACTTTTTTAAAGTCATAGATGCGGGACATGAGTATGCTGAAGCCCTGAGAGAGTCAACGGATGAGGAGGTCATAGAATCTGCAAACCAAATTGATGAAAAGACAGCGGAGTGTGAGAACAGGTTCCTCGAGGTAAAGAATGCCTCCCAGGAAACCTTTTGGACCAGCTATGCAGAGGAGGTGTTTTTTAAGCAGGTCAAAACAGCTGAGTCGGCCATCACTCAGGCAGAGGAAGAGGAAGTTAACCCTCGGAAGTCAGTCAAGGACCGTAGGCTAAGAAATAGAGGTCTTGAGAGAGAGGTCATTGAACTCAGAGAAATGCTAGTAGAGTGGAAGGAGTTGGTTCCTGGTTAGAGGGCATTAGATCTCAGGACACGCCACAAGACACTAAAGAAGAGGGTCCTGGCGTTGTCTGACAAACTGGAGGAGGACGAAGCAGACCACGTGAAGGGTAGAGAAAGAAACCTGGAAGATGAAAACAGCGCGGTTGGTGATCCGATACGAGATGCTCCTTTCATCTCTCTCCCTGACATATTTGCCGATCGCCAGCTGAAGCCCAAAACGTATGCGGGGGCATTGAACATGAACACACGGCCCCTCTCACAGCAGAGCAGCCCGGAAAGGACCAAAGGAAACTTTAATCTCAAGCCTCAAATCAGCCTTGAAAGAGCACGGCTACCGACTTTCTCTGGTGACATGAGGGACTATTACCGCTGGAAGACTGAGTGGGAGGACCTACAAGAATTGGGTAACCCACAAGGTGTGGAATGTATAAAAAAGTTCCACTTATTAAATAGTCTCCACGAAAAGGTCAAGAAGGATCTCGTCCTATCTAGCTGTGGATCCGCCGACGATATGTTCAGGCTGCTGGACAGCAAATACGGGAACAAAGCAAAAATAGTCCTAATGATCACCAGCGAAGTCCAGTCTCTTCCCCCTGTTAAAGGAAACAATCCAAGAAGAACCATTGAACTGATCCAGGCTGTTGAAAGAGCACTGTACAACCTCCAGATTCTTGGTGAAGAGGATGCCGTGAAGAACCGTGTTGTTGCTCAATCTCTTGAAAGCAAGCTTCCCAGTTCACTCAAGAAGGAGTGGATTATGCACAAAACTGACCCAGCAAACAGGTTCTCTCCAAAGTATCATTTTGATTGCCTCCTAGGATTCTTGAAAAGGCAAGAGGAGATTCTTGAGGAATTGGATCAGTTGGAGCCAAGCCCTGTGGACAAAGGCCCTGTGGAAAAGGGTGCTGCAGACTACCCAGATAAGAGAGGGAGGAAGGCTTTTACTAAATCCACAGCAGGTCAGAAGGACGACTATCCCAGCTGTACTGTCGGTGAAGATGACTCCCATGCTGGCAAGCTATTTGCGTGCAAGATTTTCAGGGAGCAAGATCTCTTAAGAAAAAGGGCCCATGTGAAGAAGCTAGGGTTGTGCTCCAAGTGTTTGAGGCCCCACCCCAAGGATGGTAAAGGATGCACACCCAGATACCTCTGCCCAAAAGTAGACTGTCGGAAAGGAGGGGTGTCGGACCACAATTACCTTCTGTGTCCTAAGCTACCGACTCCAAAGAAGGACTACAGCAGTGAGGAGCAGAGTACCATAAAAATTGGAGGAAAGAAACTTGGCCTAACCAACAAACAAGAGGAGTTTCTGGCAGAACTTACTCCAGAACAAAGAGAGAAATACAAGAATGCATTCTCAAACAAAATATCATCAACTGTATGTGCCAAGACTGGAGATGCACTGCAAGAACATCCAGTGGTGATGATGCTGATGGAAGTGACGACAAACTCGGGTTGCCTTATTGGCTCCCTAATCGACCTCGCATCTGATACCAATTATATCACCAATGAAACTGCCGATCAACTTGGACTGTGCGGTGAGAACATCAGGCTTATAGTCCATGGAATCGGGGGAATGAAGAAGACTGTCCTGACCAAAAGATATTCCCTGCGGCTGAAGGTGAAGACATCCAAGGGAAAAGTGGCAGAGCATAGAATTCTCTGCTATGGCCTGGAAAACATCGCCGAAGTGACTCAATCAGTCACTGCCGAGCAACTGCAGAAGTTTTTCCCAAATGTACCCAGAGACGAACTGGTCCGTCCCACAAAGATTGACCTTCTTATCAGTCATCGGGAAGGTCGTCTTGTTCCCCAGCCAATCAGGATTGTGGAAGACCTCGTTCTCTGGGACGGTCCCCTAGGAAAGACCGTTGGGGGAACCCATCCCGATCTCATTGAGACAGTTGACATGGCCGTGTACTGCTCCGAGACTCACCTTGCGAGAACCATGAGATCAGCCTCGATGGCGTATAAAGAGACCATCATACCTCGGGAAGAGGAAGGAAATGCGCTTGTCCGGAGCACAGCAACAGCCAACAAAGACGTCTTCGAGTGGTTCAGGAGGGGCAGCATCGTAGCTGCGTGCAGTCCCCAATGTGGTGGCTGCAAGTGTGGTAGGTGCCCCCCTGGAGGAAAAGAAATGACCCTTAAGGAAGAGCGGGACCTGGAAAAGATAATAGAATGCCTAACATACGTGCTGGCGGACAAACACAGCAACTCTCCCCACTGGGACGCAGCTTATCCCTGGAAGAAAGACCTCACAGCACTGCCAAACAATCGGCAGGCAGTGGAGGCGACCTTCAGAAACACTGAGAAACGTCTGGAGAAAGATCCTGTGTGGAAGGCTGCATACAAAGAACAAATACATGAAATGGTTTCAAGAGGGGCTGCTGCAAAACTCACAAGGGAGGAAATTAACAACTGGGAAGGACCTAAATGGTACATCAGCCATCTGGTTGCACCGAACCCTCACTCCTCCTCAACCCCTGTGAGAATTGTGTGGAATAGTAGCCAAGAGTTCCGAGGCATAAGTCTAAATGATCTCCTTCACAAGGGTCCTGATGTACTCAATTCCATCAGAGGTGTCCTTCTGAGGTTCAGGAGTGGACTCCATGCCACACTAGGCGATGTAAAAAAGATGTATAACTCAGTGTGGCTGAAAGATGATGAAGTTCACCTCCACCGCTTTCTCTGGAGAGACTACCCTGAGGACAACATTGAGGAGTTTGCAGTCGTCAGAGTAAATATCGGCGATTAAACCAGCAGGATGTATTGCCCAAGTTGCAATGAAAGAGACAGCCAACCTTCCTCAGTTTGCTGATATGATTGAAGAACGGCGAGCTCTGACTGAGGACAGCTATGTGGATGACATCCTGACCTCACATGATGACCTCAAGACACTGGAGAGGATCACCAAAGGGGTGGAGGAGATTTTGAGAGCGGGAGGCTTCTTCCTGAAACCATGGGTTCTGTCACGCCAAAGTGGGAGGAGTGGAGCCCCTTCTGAAACAACTGTACCCACGACCCTCGTACTGCCCAACCAAATGCATGATGGGGAGAACAAAGCGCTTGGGGTCGGTTACGAACCTGAGACAGACAAGCTCCGGTTGCTAACTTCTATCAACTTCTCTAAGAAAAGAGGGAAAATGAGGACAGGATTTAATCTGAGCATGGAGGATGTCAGGGAAGGAACACCAAATCCCCTTAACCGACGCATACTTCTTAGCCAGATTGCCGCATTATACGACCCGGTTGGTCTTGCCTCACCAGCCAAACAGAGGGGAGTGATGTTGGTACGAGAATCATTCCAGGAAGCTGGCAAGGACAACCTATTTAAAGACACATGGGATGCCCCTCTCTCACTGAAACTTAGAGAAGCTGCAATAACGCTCTTTGAAGAATTTGTGAGACTTGGCCAGGTAAGGTTTGAGAGAAGCCTCACGCCTCCTGGAGCCATAGGCCCACCGACAGGGATCACGTTCTCAGATGGAAGCGAATCCTCCTATGGAGCCGTACTCTACCTGCGGTGGGAGAACCAAGACAAGGTTGTAATGAAGTTGGTGGAATCCAAGGCTAAACTGACCCCTCTCGACCAAAAAGGAGATGTGATCAAAGCAGAACTCTGTGGCGCGGTCTTCGCTACCCGCCTAAAAAAGTATTTTGAGAAGCACTGCCACATTAAAGTTAAGCAATGGATTCACTTTGTGGACAGCCAAACAATCCTGGCAGCCATCCAAAAGGACAGCTACGGCTTCCAGACCTTTTTCGCAAATCGAATCGGTGAGATTCAGAAAGCCGGACATGTGGAAGATTGGAGGTGGATTGAAGGCAGACGAAACATTGCTGACATTCTTACCAGAGGTGCAACTCCGGAGGAACTTGATGAAGGGTCAGAATGGCAGCAAGGCCCTGAGTTCCTGAAATGGCCTAAGACCGACTGGCCTATGAAGATGGCCAGTGAGATTACACCCTCTGCTGCTGAAGATGTGGGAAAACTTCAGCGGAAAGCCTTCTCAGCTGTGATTACCAGGGCCCAGTCAAAAGAAAGAACTGACCTTAACGGGCCTGACATCAATGCGGACCTCAGACATGGAGTCAACGGTAGATCAACATCACCAGCTGTCTCGGGTGCAACATCAGTGGCAGACAGACAGAGAAGGCCCTGGGCGATTGGTTTGGTACGCCTTGTGAAACCTCAACGCTTCAGTTCTCTGTCTAAGCTGTGTGGTTCCATAGCCTGGACTCGAAGGCCTGCAGAAACCTGGCTGAGAAAATGCCAGGCACCTGACTCCTCAAAGTGGGAGGCAAACTGCTCTGTCTTGTCAACTGAGGAGAGAGCGCAAGCTTTCCAAGACCTGGTCCTCGCAGCCCAAGATGGCAGTCAGTTCCTGGACTCAACACTGAACCGCTTGGTGGTCCACAAAGACGAGAGCACAGGAATCCTTCTCTGTGGAGGACGAATCCAGTCCTGGAAAGAAGATGGAACAGCTGTTCCTTTAATTCCATTTCGTTCATGGCTCGCAACACTACTGTCAAGAGAAGCTCATGACGAGAACCATGAAGGTGTTGCTGCCACGCTTCTGCGCACCAGGAGGAAGGCATGGATTGTGCAAGGTCGGAGGATAGTAAAGAAAGTTGTAAACAACTGTATTACATGTCGCAAACTGAAAGGGAAGATGTGCCAGCAGATGATGAGTGATCTGCCGCCAGAACGCTCACAGCGTGCTAACCCATTTGAGTATACCACACTAGACCTCTTTGGCCCCTTTGAAATCAAGGATGCTGTCAAGAAAAGAACAGGAAAAAAAGTTTGGGGCATAGTATTCTGTTGCATGGCATCAAGGGCAGTCCATGTGGACCTCGTTGACGACCAATCATCTGAAAGCTTTCTCCAAACTTACTCCCGCTTTGTAGCATTGAGAGGCAATCCCAGAAAATTGTGGTCAGATAGAGGAACCAATTTCATTGGAGCTAAACCTGCCCTACAAGATTTGCATAGGTACTTAGCTACCTTACGGGAAGCATCCATAGAGGACAAAGCCGCCAAGAATGGGACAGTGTGGGCATGGAACTTTCATCCGGCTGACGCACCTCATCGCAACGGGTCTGCGGAAGCTGCAGTTAAGCTCATAAAAAGGGCTCTCACTAGCATCGGAGGGACAACAAGCTCGCTCACCTGGGGTGAGCTCCAAACCCTCTTCTACCAGGCAGCTAACCTCACAAATGAAAGGCCGATTGACGCTAGGGCACAAGAACAAGAAGACTCTACAGAGTATTTGACCCCCAATACTCTGCTTCTCGGGAGGACCAGGCAAGGGGGAGATACAGGAGGAATTGACTTGTGCACCCATCCCTGGCGCCGTTTCAGATCCATCCAGATTGGTGTGGATATGTTCTGGAAGAAGTGGAGTGAACTGGCCGGACCTAATTTATTCATTCGGCCAAAGTGGCACCAGACCCAAAGAAATGTAGCGATAGGTGACATTGTTTGGATTGCTGATCAAAACGCACTGCGAGGGCAATTCCGGCTCGGACGGATCCAGGCTGTGTACCCTGACAAGAAAGGACTTGTGAGAGACGCAGACGTTAAGACGTGTGCAGGCCCCCCTGCCTCCCTTATAGTTGGGCAACTGAAGAGGAATACTCAGCAGTTGACGTCAGTCATCCTACGGCGAGACGTGAGGAGACTGGTAGTCCTCATCCCTGTGGAAGACCAGTGACTCCTAGACCTCGTCTCTTTGGCCACCAGTTCTCCAGGCGCTGCCTAAACACCCAAACCCCAATTATGAAGGCATTACCTCAGGATACCTCTTTCTCTCTCTCTCTTTCTCTCTTTTTTTTTTTTTTTTTTTTTCACTGGTTGGTATGCTTCTATGCTGCCTTCACCACCACTTGCACCACCATTCACGAAGAATGAAGAGTACATACCCCATATGACCAAACCTGGCAGAACACCACACATCTGTCAGGGGAGGTGTCTGAACAATGACAATGGTGTCCTATTCTTCATGAAGAAGAAAAAAACAAAAAAAAAAAAACAAAAAAAAAAACAAAGGATATATATGTGGTGTAATGTTTTGCCTGTGACCGCCTTAAATCACATGATCAGTCGGTCAAGTGGGAGGTGTTGCGTTCACTATGTCACGGGTGTTCGTAATGTAACGCAGGATAATAGGTGGGAGGTTTCACTTACCTGATTGAAGCATGGACCAGTCAAATCCCAAACAGGTGTGTTAAATCCAGTAATGAATGAGCGCGGGCTATAAGTGGGAGCGAGTATTCATTTTGGCATGTTGTCTCGTCAGGAGAGATGCGCCACCGGTAAGCTGCTGTTTTTATCCATTGAGTTTGTTGTCTGTTGCGTTACTGCTGTGCTGCCGTTATATGTGCGCGGTTTGTATGATTGATAACTGTTACTTTGGTCACGCTGATAAAACCTTGTGTGCGATCTGATGTTTAATATTGTCGGCTCGATAGTATCTGTGGCTATAAAAAGGCAAATGTTTGAAATTGGAGCGTTTCACTGTCACACGAGTTACTTCCTGTTTGCGGTGCTGGATGGGTAATGTAGTTGATCACTTTACATTTTGTAATGGATTACTATGCTCAGCGATGCCACTTAGAACTACACTCACTGTTTTTCACTTTGAGCCAACAGACTGAGAACGCTATTGGTTTAATGTGTAACATTGACATTGTATATTTGGTGTGTGTGAAGTTGTTGCATTTCTGTGTTAATATGCATGTGCTTAGTATTTAAACTAAATGGCTACACAAACTATATTATGATATTTATAAGATTAAATACTGACTATATTGAAATTTATATTTTATTTATATTTGTATATATTATATTATGTAATCTATATTTAGATTTAGATTTTATGGTTATCAGTATTGTTTACATTATAACCTCTCTATTTCTCCAGGTTTATAACCTGCTGCTGATATTTGTGGACTAATCAACTGTAATTAAAAATGAACCAAGAATAAATAAAATCCACTACGAGTTGTAACAACGTGTCCTCTCCTGACGCCCCGTTCGGTGGGGATATTCTTAAAGAACCGAACAGTTATAAACCGCGGCCCACTGCACTGGATTGAATGCAGCAAAAAACAGCCACGGACTGCTTCATTAAGGAAGCTCAATCAACCCAGGATCAGCTGGCCTCTCACTTCTTTGACTGACCCCAAGTTTATCATTAATCAAACTGCCCGTTGATCAAGGATAAAGGAGCTCGTGTGCACATTGGCATTGACGTCTCTCCAGTCAACACAAAGGGAGTAACAATGGCAGACTTGGAAAAGCTTAAAAGTGTGCGATCAAGAGCACAGGCTTCATTCACCAAAAGGGCTCATACTCTCACCAAACCGGGACTCTTGGAACCGACTGAAGTTCTCAGTGAATGGAAGATTTTCAGGACAGACTTTTTTAAAGTCATAGATGCGGGACATGAGTATGCTGAAGCCCTGAGAGAGTCAACGGATGAGGAGGTCATAGAATCTGCAAACCAAATTGATGAAAAGACAGCGGAGTGTGAGAACAGGTTCCTCGAGGTAAAGAATGCCTCCCAGGAAACCTTTTGGACCAGCTATGCAGAGGAGGTGTTTTTTAAGCAGGTCAAAACAGCTGAGTCGGCCATCACTCAGGCAGAGGAAGAGGAAGTTAACCCTCGGAAGTCAGTCAAGGACCGTAGGCTAAGAAATAGAGGTCTTGAGAGAGAGGTCATTGAACTCAGAGAAATGCTAGTAGAGTGGAAGGAGTTGGTTCCTGGTTCGAGGGCATTCGATCTCAGGACACGCCACAAGACACTAAAGAAGAGGGTCCTGGCGTTGTCTGACAAACTGGAGGAGGACGAAGCAGACCACGTGAAGGGTAGAGAAAGAAACCTGGAAGATGAAAGCAGTGCGGTTGGTGATCCGATACGAGATGCTCCTTTCATCTCTCTCCCTGACATATTTGCCGATCGCCAGCTGAAGCCCAAAACGTATGCGGGGGCATTGAACATGAACACACGGCCCCTCTCACAGCAGAGCAGCCCGGAAAGGACCAAAGGAAACTTTAATCTCAAGCCTCAAATCAGCCTTGAAAGAGCACGGCTACCGACTTTCTCTGGTGACATGAGGGACTATTACCGCTGGAAGACTGAGTGGGAGGACCTACAAGAATTGGGTAACCCACAAGGTGTGGAATGTATAAAAAAGTTCCACTTATTAAATAGTCTCCACGAAAAGGTCAAGAAGGATCTCGTCCTATCTAGCTGTGGATCCGCCGACGATATGTTCAGGCTGCTGGACAGCAAATACGGGAACAAAGCAAAAATAGTCCTAATGATCACCAGCGAAGTCCAGTCTCTTCCCCCTGTTAAAGGAAACAATCCAAGAAGAACCATTGAACTGATCCAGGCTGTTGAAAGAGCACTGTACAACCTCCAGATTCTTGGTGAAGAGGATGCCGTGAAGAACCGTGTTGTTGCTCAATCTCTTGAAAGCAAGCTTCCCAGTTCACTCAAGAAGGAGTGGATTATGCACAAAACTGACCCAGCAAACAGGTTCTCTCCAAAGTATCATTTTGATTGCCTCCTAGGATTCTTGAAAAGGCAAGAGGAGATTCTTGAGGAATTGGATCAGTTGGAGCCAAGCCCTGTGGACAAAGGCCCTGTGGAAAAGGGTGCTGCAGACTACCCAGATAAGAGAGGGAGGAAGGCTTTTACTAAATCCACAGCAGGTCAGAAGGACGACTATCCCAGCTGTACTGTCTGTGAAGATGACTCCCATGCTGGCAAGCTATTTGCGTGCAAGATTTTCAGGGAGCAAGATCTCTTAAGAAAAAGGGCCCATGTGAAGAAGCTAGGGTTGTGCTCCAAGTGTTTGAGGCCCCACCCCAAGGATGGTAAAGGATGCACACCCAGATACCTCTGCCCAAAAGTAGACTGTCGGAAAGGAGGGGTGTCGGACCACAATTACCTTCTGTGTCCTAAGCTACCGACTCCAAAGAAGGACTACAGCAGTGAGGAGCAGAGTACCATAAAAATTGGAGGAAAGAAACTTGGCCTAACCAACAAACAAGAGGAGTTTCTGGCAGAACTTACTCCAGAACAAAGAGAGAAATACAAGAATGCATTCTCAAACAAAATATCATCAACTGTATGTGCCAAGACTGGAGATGCACTGCAAGAACATCCAGTGGTGATGATGCTGATGGAAGTGACGACAAACTCGGGTTGCCTTATTGGCTCCCTAATCGACCTCGCATCTGATACCAATTATATCACCAATGAAACTGCCGATCAACTTGGACTGTGCGGTGAGAACATCAGGCTTATAGTCCATGGAATCGGGGGAATGAAGAAGACTGTCCTGACCAAAAGATATTCCCTGCGGCTGAAGGTGAAGACATCCAAGGGAAAAGTGGCAGAGCATAGAATTCTCTGCTATGGCCTGGAAAACATCGCCGAAGTGACTCAATCAGTCACTGCCGAGCAACTGCAGAAGTTTTTCCCAAATGTACCCAGAGACGAACTGCTCCGAGACTCACCTTGCGAGAACCATGAGATCAGCCTCGATGGCGTATAAAGAGACCATCATACCTCGGGAAGAGGAAGGAAATGCGCTTGTCCGGAGCACAGCAACAGCCAACAAAGACGTCTTCGAGTGGTTCAGGAGGGGCAGCATCGTAGCTGCGTGCAGTCCCCAATGTGGTGGCTGCAAGTGTGGTAGGTGCCCCCCTGGAGGAAAAGAAATGACCCTTAAGGAAGAGCGGGACCTGGAAAAGATAAAAGAATGCCTAACATACGTGCTGGCGGACAAACACAGCAACTCTCCCCACTGGGACGCAGCTTATCCCTGGAAGAAAGACCTCACAGCACTGCCAAACAATCGGCAGGCAGTGGAGGCGACCTTCAGAAACACTGAGAAACGTCTGGAGAAAGATCCTGTGTGGAAGGCTGCATACAAAGAACAAATACATGAAATGGTTTCAAGAGGGGCTGCTGCAAAACTCACAAGGGAGGAAATTAACAACTGGGAAGGACCTAAATGGTACATCAGCCATCTGGTTGCACCGAACCCTCACTCCTCCTCAACCCCTGTGAGAATTGTGTGGAATAGTAGCCAAGAGTTCCGAGGCATAAGTCTAAATGATCTCCTTCACAAGGGTCCTGATGTACTCAATTCCATCAGAGGTGTCCTTCTGAGGTTCAGGAGTGGACTCCATGCCACACTAGGCGATGTAAAAAAGATGTATAACTCAGTGTGGCTGAAAGATGATGAAGTTCACCTCCACCGCTTTCTCTGGAGAGACTACCCTGAGGACAACATTGAGGAGTTTGCAGTCGTCAGAGTAAATATCGGCGATTAAACCAGCAGGATGTATTGCCCAAGTTGCAATGAAAGAGACAGCCAACCTTCCTCAGTTTGCTGATATGATTGAAGAACGGCGAGCTCTGACTGAGGACAGCTATGTGGATGACATCCTGACCTCACATGATGACCTCAAGACACTGGAGAGGATCACCAAAGGGGTGGAGGAGATTTTGAGAGCGGGAGGCTTCTTCCTGAAACCATGGGTTCTGTCACGCCAAAGTGGGAGGAGTGGAGCCCCTTCTGAAACAACTGTACCCACGACCCTCGTACTGCCCAACCAAATGCATGATGGGGAGAACAAAGCGCTTGGGGTCGGTTACGAACCTGAGACAGACAAGCTCCGGTTGCTAACTTCTATCAACTTCTCTAAGAAAAGAGGGAAAATGAGGACAGGATTTAATCTGAGCATGGAGGATGTCAGGGAAGGAACACCAAATCCCCTTAACCGACGCATACTTCTTAGCCAGATTGCCGCATTATACGACCCGGTTGGTCTTGCCTCACCAGCCAAACAGAGGGGAGTGATGTTGGTACGAGAATCATTCCAGGAAGCTGGCAAGGACAACCTATTTAAAGACACATGGGATGCCCCTCTCTCACTGAAACTTAGAGAAGCCGCAATAACGCTCTTTGAAGAATTTGTGAGACTTGGCCAGGTAAGGTTTGAGAGAAGCCTCACGCCTCCTGGAGCCATAGGCCCACCGACAGGGATCACGTTCTCAGATGGAAGCGAATCCTCCTATGGAGCCGTACTCTACCTGCGGTGGGAGAACCAAGACAAGGTTGTAATGAAGTTGGTGGAATCCAAGGCTAAACTGACCCCTCTCGACCAAAAAGGAGATGTGATCAAAGCAGAACTCTGTGGCGCGGTCTTCGCTACCCGCCTAAAAAAGTATTTTGAGAAGCACTGCCACATTAAAGTTAAGCAATGGATTCTCTTTGTGGACAGCCAAACAATCCTGGCAGCCATCCAAAAGGACAGCTACGGCTTCCAGACCTTTTTCGCAAATCGAATCGGTGAGATTCAGAAAGCCGGACATGTGGAAGATTGGAGGTGGATTGAAGGCAGACGAAACATTGCTGACATTCTTACCAGAGGTGCAACTCCGGAGGAACTTGATGAAGGGTCAGAATGGCAGCAAGGCCCTGAGTTCCTGAAATGGCCTAAGACCGACTGGCCTATGAAGATGGCCAGTGAGATTACACCCTCTGCTGCTGAAGATGTGGGAAAACTTCAGCGGAAAGCCTTCTCAGCTGTGATTACCAGGGCCCAGTCAAAAGAAAGAACTGACCTTAACGGGCCTGACATCAATGCGGACCTCAGACATGGAGTCAACGGTAGATCAACATCACCAGCTGTCTCGGGTGCAACATCAGTGGCAGACAGACAGAGAAGGCCCTGGGCGATTGGTTTGGTACGCCTTGTGAAACCTCAACGCTTCAGTTCTCTGTCTAAGCTGTGTGGTTCCATAGCCTGGACTCGAAGGCCTGCAGAAACTTGGCTGAGAAAATGCCAGGCACCTGACTCCTCAAAGTGGGAGGCAAACTGCTCTGTCTTGTCAACTGAGGAGAGAGCGCAAGCTTTCCAAGACCTGGTCCTCGCAGCCCAAGATGGCAGTCAGTTCCTGGACTCAACACTGAACCGCTTGGTGGTCCACAAAGACGAGAGCACAGGAATCCTTCTCTGTGGAGGACGAATCCAGTCCTGGAAAGAAGATGGAACAGCTGTTCCTTTAATTCCATTTCGTTCATGGCTCGCAACACTACTGTCAAGAGAAGCTCATGACGAGAACCATGAAGGTGTTGCTGCCACGCTTCTGCGCACCAGGAGGAAGGCATGGATTGTGCAAGGTCGGAGGATAGTAAAGAAAGTTGTAAACAACTGTATTACATGTCGCAAACTGAAAGGGAAGATGTGCCAGCAGATGATGAGTGATCTGCCGCCAGAACGCTCACAGCGTGCTAACCCATTTGAGTATACCACACTAGACCTCTTTGGCCCCTTTGAAATCAAGGATGCTGTCAAGAAAAGAACAGGAAAAAAAGTTTGGGGCATAGTATTCTGTTGCATGGCATCAAGGGCAGTCCATGTGGACCTCGTTGACGACCAATCATCTGAAAGCTTTCTCCAAACTTACTCCCGCTTTGTAGCATTGAGAGGCAATCCCAGAAAATTGTGGTCAGAGAGAGGAACCAATTTCATTGGAGCTAAACCTGCCCTACAAGATTTGCATAGGTACTTAGCTACCTTACGGGAAGCATCCATAGAGGACAAAGCCGCCAAGAATGGGACAGTGTGGGCATGGAACTTTCATCCGGCTGACGCACCTCATCGCAACGGGTCTGCGGAAGCTGCAGTTAAGCTCATAAAAAGGGCTCTCACTAGCCTCGGAGGGACAACAAGCTCGCTCACCTGGGGTGAGCTCCAAACCCTCTTCTACCAGGCAGCTAACCTCACAAATGAAAGGCCGATTGACGCTAGGGCACAAGAACAAGAAGACTCTACAGAGTATTTGACCCCCAATACTCTGCTTCTCGGGAGGACCAGGCAAGGGGGAGATACAGGAGGAATTGACTTGTGCACCCATCCCTGGCGCCGTTTCAGATCCATCCAGATTGGTGTGGATATGTTCTGGAAGAAGTGGAGTGAACTGGCCGGACCTAATTTATTCATTCGGCCAAAGTGGCACCAGACCCAAAGAAATGTAGCGATAGGTGACATTGTTTGGATTGCTGATCAAAACGCACTGCGAGGGCAATTCCGGCTCGGACGGATCCAGGCTGTGTACCCTGACAAGAAAGGACTTGTGAGAGACGCAGACGTTAAGACGTGTGCAGGCCCCCCTGCCTCCCTTATAGTTGGGCAACTGAAGAGGAATACTCAGCAGTTGACGTCAGTCATCCTACGGCGAGACGTGAGGAGACTGGTAGTCCTCATCCCTGTGGAAGACCAGTGACTCCTAGACCTCGTCTCTTTGGACACCAGTTCTCCAGGCGCTGCCTAAACACCCAAACCCCAATTATGAAGGCATTACCTCAGGATACCTCTTTCTCTCTCTCTCTTTCTCTTTTTTTTTTTTTTCACTGGTTGGTATGCTTCTATGCTGCCTTCACCACCACTTGCACCACCATTCACGAAGAATGAAGAGTACATACCCCATATGACCAAACCTGGCAGAACACCACACATCTGTCAGGGAAGGTGTCTGAACAATGACAATGGTGTCCTATTCTTCATGAAAAAAACAAAAAAAAACAAAGGATATATATGTGGTGTAATGTTTTGCCTGTGACTGCCTTAAATCACATGATCAGTAGGTCAAGTGGGAGGTGTTGCGTTCACTATGTCACGGGTGTTCGTAATGTAACGCAGGATAATAGGTGGGAGGTTTCACTTACCTGATTGAAGCATGGACCAGTCAAATCCCAAACAGGTGTGTTAAATCCAGTAATGAATGAGCGCGGGCTATAAGTGGGAGCGAGTATTCATTTTGGCATGTTGTCTCGTCAGGAGAGATGCGCCACCGGTAAGCTGCTGTTTTTATCCATTGAGTTTGTTGTCTGTTGCGTTACTGCTGTGCTGCCGTTATATGTGCGCGGTTTGTATGATTGATAACTGTTACTTTGGTCACGCTGATAAAACCTTGTGTGCGATCTGATGTTTAATATTGTCGGCTCGATAGTATCCGTGGCTATAAAAAGGCAAATGTTTGAAATTGGAGCGTTTCACTGTCACACGAGTTACTTCCTGTTTGCGGTGCTGGATGGGTAATGTAGTTGATCACTTTACATTTTGTAATGGATTACTATGCTCAGCGATGCCACTTAGAACTACACTCACTGTTTTTCACTTTGAGCCAACAGACTGAGAACGCTATTGGTTTAATGTGTAACATTGACATTGTATATTTGGTGTGTGTGAAGTTGTTGCATTTCTGTGTTAATATGCATGTGCTTAGTATTTAAACTAAATGGCTACACAAACTATATTATGATATTTATAAGATTAAATACTGACTACATTGAAATTTATATTTTATTTATATTTGTATATATTATATTATGTAATCTATATTTATATTTAGATTTTATGGTTATCAGTATTGTTTACATTATAACCTCTCTATTTCTCCAGGTTTATAACCTGCTGCTGATATTTGTGGACTAATCAACTGTAATTAAAAATGAACCAAGAATAAATAAAATCCACTACGAGTTGTAACAACGTGTCCTCTCCTGACGCCCCGTTCGGTGGGGATATTCTTAAAGAACCGAACAATAATTTTGCCAAAAAATAGAGTCAATGCCGATCTCTGAATATTTGCAGGTTTGGGCCTGGTTAGTACATGGATGGGAGACTGCCTGGGAATACCAGGTGCTTTAATCTTTTTGGAAAATTTCACGAATTATATTATAATCTTTCATTAAAAAAAAAAAAAGTCAATGCCCGATCTCTGAATCTTAGCAGGTTTAGGTCTGGTTAGTACTTTTATGAGAGACTGCCTAGGAACACCAGGTGCTTTAAGCTTTTGGGTTTTCTTTCCTACTTATATAATGTACTGGCGATAAGATTGGCTGTTCTTTAAATAGCCCTCTCTTCAATCAATCAATCACCTTTATTTATATAGTGCTTTAAACAAAATACATTGCGTCAAAGCACTGAACAACATTCATTTGGAAAACAGTGTCTCAATAATGCAAAATGATAGTTAAAGGCAGTTCATCATTGAATTCAGCTATGTCATCTCTGTTCAGTTGAAATAGTGTCTGTTTTTATTTGCAATCAAGTCAATGATATCGCTGTAGATGAAGTGACCCCAACTAAGCAAGCCAGAGGCGACAGCGGCAAGGAACCGAAACTCCATCGGTGACAGAATGGAGAAAAAAACCTTGGGAGAAACCAGGCTCAGTTGGGGGGTCAGTTCTCCTCTGACCAGACGAAAACCAGTAGTTCAATTCCAGGCTGCAGCAAAGTCAGATTGTGCAGAAGAATCATCTGTTTCCTGTGGTCTTGTCCTGGTGCTCCTCTGAGACAAGGTCTTTACAGGGGATCTGTATCTGGGGCTCTAGTTGTCCTGGTCTCCGCTGTCTTTCAGGGCAGTAGAGGTCCTTTCTAGGTGCTGATCCACCATCTGGTCTGGATACGTACTGGATCCGGGTGACTGCAGTGACCCTCTGATCTGGACACAGACTGGATCTCGTGGCCACGGTGACCTCGGAACAAGAGAGAAACAGACAAATATTAGCGTAGATGCCATTCTTCTAATGATGTAGAAAGTACGGTGTTATGTGAAGTGTTTCCGGTTCCGGTTTACCTAATTAATGCAGCCTAAAAATCCTTTAACGGATTTGGATATTAAAAGCATATTAGTATGTTATGTGTATGCCAGGTTAAAGAGATGGGTCTTTAATCTAGATTTAAACTGCAAGAGTGTGTCTGCCTCCCGAACAATGTTAGGTAGGTTATTCCAGAGTTTAGGCGCCAAATAGGAAAAGGATCTGCCGCCCGCAGTTGATTTTGATATTCTAGGTATTATCAAATTGCCTGAGTTTTGAGAACGTAGCGGACGTAGAGGAGTATAATGTAAAAGGAGCTCATTCAAATACTGAGGTGCTAAACCATTCAGGGCTTTATAAGTAATAAGCAATATTTTAAAATCTATACGATGTTTGATAGGGAGCCAGTGCAGTGTGGACAGGACCGGGCTAATATGGTCATACTTCCTGGTTCTAGTAAGAACTCTTGCTGCTGCATTTTGGACTAGCTGTAGTTTGTTTACCAAGCGTGCAGAACAACCACCCAATAAACCATTACAATAGTCTAACCTTGAAGTCATAAATGCATGGATTAACATTTCTGCATTTGACATTGAGAGCATAGGCCGTAATTTAGATATATTTTTGAGATGGAAAAATGCAGTTTTACAAATGCTAGAAACGTGTCTTTCTAAGGAAAGATTGCGATCAAGTAGCACACCTAGGTTCCTAACTGATGACGAAGAATTGACAGAGCAACCATCAAGTCTTAGACAGTGTTCTAGGTTATTACAAGCAGAGTTTTTAGGCCCTATGATTAACACCTCTGTTTTTTCTGAATTTAGCAGTAAGAAATTACTCGTCATCCAATTTTTTATATCGACTATGCATTCCATTAGTTTTTCAAATTGGTGTGTTTCACCAGGCTGCGAGGAAATATAGAGCTGCGTATCATCAGCATAACAGTGAAAGCTAACACCATGTTTCCTGATGATATCTCCCAAGGGTAACATATAAAGCGTGAAGAGTAGCGGCCCTAGTACTGAGCCTTGAGGTACTCCATACTGCACTTGTGATCGATATGATACATCTTCATTCACTGCTACGAACTGATGGCGGTCATATAAGTACGATTTAAACCATGCTAATGCACTTCCACTGATGCCAACAAAGTGTTCAAGTCTATGCAAAAGAATGTTGTGGTCAATTGTGTCAAACGCAGCACTAAGATCCAATAAAACTAATAGAGAGATACACCCACGATCAGATGATAAGAGCAGATCATTTGTAACTCTAAGGAGAGCAGTCTCAGTACTATGATACGTTCTAAATCCTGACTGGAAATCCTCACATATACCATTATTCTCTAAGAAGGAATATACTTGTGAGGATACCACCTTTTCTAGTATCTTGGACAGAAAAGGGAGATTCGAGATTGGTCTATAACTAACAAGTTCTCTAGGGTCAAGTTGTGGCTTTTTTTTATGAGAGGCTTAATAACAGCCAGTTTGAAGGTTTTGGGGACATATCCTAATGACAATGAGGAATTAATAATAGTCAGAAGAGGACCTATGACTTCTGGAAGCACCTCTTTTAAGAGCTTAGATGGTATAGGGTCTAACATACATGTTGTTGGTTTAAATGATTTAACAAGTTTATACAATTCTTCCTCTCCTATAGTAGAGAATGAGTGGAACTGTTCCTCAGGGGGTCTATAGTGCACTGTCTGATGTGATACGGTAGCTGACGGCTGAATGGTTGCAATTTTATCTCTAATAGTATCGATTTTAGAAGTAAAGTAGTTCATAAAGTCATTACTGTTGTGGTGTTGGGAAATGTCAACACTTGTTCAGGCTTTATTTTTCGTTAATTTAGCCACTGTATTGAATAAATACCTGGGGTTATGTTTGTTTTCTTCTAAAAGAGAAGAAAAGTAATCAGATCTAGCAGGTTTTAATGCTTTTCTATAGGATATGCTACTTTCCCGCCAAGCAATACGAAATACCTCTAGTTTTGTTTTCCTCCAGCTGCGCTCCATTTTTCGGGCTGCTCTCTTTAGGGTGCGAGTATGCTCATTATACCATGGTGTCAAACTGTTTTCCTTAACCTTCCTTAAGCGTAAAGGAGCAACTGTATTTAAAGTGCTAGAAAAGAGAGAGTCCATAGTTTCTGTTACATCATCAAGTTGTTCTGAGGTTTTGGATATGCTAAGGAATTTGGATACATCAGGAAGATAACTTAAAAAGCAGTCTTTTGTGGTAGAAGTGATGGTTCTTCGAAACTTGTAACAAGAAGTAGAATTTACAATTTTGGCTATATGAAGTTTACACAGAACTAAATAATGATCTGAGATATCATCACTTGGCTGAATAATTTCAACACTATCAACATCAATTCCATGTGACAGTATTAAATCTAGAGTATGATTTCGACAATGAGTAGGTCCTGAAACATGTTGTCTAACACCAATAGAGTTCAGAATGTCTATAAATGCTGATCTCAATGCGTCTTTTTCATTATCGACATGGATATTAAAATCACCAACTATTAAGACTTTATCTGCAGCCAGAACTAACTCGGATGTAAAATCACCAAACTCTTTAATAAAGTCTGTATGGTGCCCTGGTGGCCTGTATACAGTAGCCAGTACAAACATAACAGGGGATTTATCATTAACATTGGTTTCTCTGGATAATGTTATATGAAGCACCATTACTTCAAACGAGTTATACTTGAAGCCTGCCCTCTGAGAAATCCTAAAAACGTTATTATAAATTGAAGCAACTCCTCCCCCTTTGCCTTTTAAACGCGGCTCATGTTTATAACAGTAATCTTGGGGGGTGGACTCATTTAAAATAATGTAATCATCAGGTTTTAGCCAAGTTTCTGTCAAACAGAGCACATCTATATTATGATCAGTTATCATATTATTTACAAAAAGTGTTTTCGTAGAAATGGATCTGATATTCAGTAAGCCAATCTTTATCATTTGTTTATCCATATTGCATTTGTTTTTTATTTGTTGAACCTCAATTAAATTGTTAACCTTAAACTTGGTTTGGACATTTTTTGTATTTTCTAGTTCGGGGAACAGACACAGTCTCTATAGTGTGATATCTAGGTGAAAGAGTCTCTATGTGCTGAGAATTAACTGACCTCTGACGGGAGGCAGCTAGCAGACGGTCGGTTTAGCCAGTCTGTCTGCTTCCTGACCTGGGCCCCAGTTAGTCAAGTATAAACACTAAGACTATTTGCCATATTTCTAGACAGAAGAGCAGCACCACTTCTTCAGCAGCACTCTTTGCAGCAGACTTCGCTTACGGCCATACCAACCTGGCTATGCCCGATCTCGTCTGATCTCGGAAGCTAAGCAGGTTTGGGCCTGGTTAGTACTTGGATGGGAGACCGCCTGGGAATACCAGGTGCTGTAAGCTTTTTGGACATTTTTCACTTAGTATATAATAATTTTGCCAAAAAATAGAGTCAATGCCCGATCTCTGAATATTAGCAGGTTTGGGCCTGGTTAGTACATGGATGGGAGACTGCCTGGGAATACCAGGTGCTGTAAGCTTTTTGGACATTTTTCACTTAGTATATAATAATTTTGCCAAAAAATAGAGTCAATGCCTGATCTCTGAATATTAGCAGGTTTGGGCCTGCTTAGTACATGGATGGGAGACTGCCTGGGAATACCAGGTGCTTTAATCTTTTTGGAAAATTTCACAAATTATATAATAATCTTTCATTTAAAAAAAAAAAAAAAAAAAAGAGTCAATGCCCGATCTCTGAATCTTAGCAGGTTTAGGTCTGGTTAGTACTTTCATGAGAGACTGCCTAGGAATACCAGGTGCTTTAAGCTTTTGGGTTTTCTTTCCTACTTATATAATGTACTGGCGATAAGATTAGCTGTTCTTTAAATAGCCCTCTCTTTGCAGCAGACTTCGCTTACGGCCATACCAACCTGGCTATGCCCGATCTCGTCTGATCTCGGAAGCTAAGCAGGTTTGGGCCTGGTTAGTACATGGATGGGAGACTGCCTGGGAATACCAGGTGCTGTAAGCTTTTTGGACATTTTTCACTTAGTATATAATAATTGTTGCATTCACTATGTCACGGGTGTTCGTAATGTAACGCAGGATAATAGGTGGGAGGTTTCACTTACCTGATTGAAGCATGGACCAGTCAAATCCCAAACAGGTGTGTTAAATCCAGTAATGAATGAGCGCGGGCTATAAGTGGGAGCGAGTATTCATTTTGGCATGTTGTCTCGTCAGGAGAGATGCGCTACCGGTAAGCTGCTGTTTTTATCCATTGAGTTTGTTGTCTGTTGCGTTACTGCTGTGCTGCCGTTATATGTGCGCGGTTTGTATGATTGATAACTGTTACTTTGGTCACGCTGATAAAACCTTGTGTGCGATCTGATGTTTAATATTGTCGGCTCGATAGTATCCGTGGCTATAAAAAGGCAAATGTTTGAAATTGGAGCGTTTCACTGTCACACGAGTTACTTCCTGTTTGCGGTGCTGGATGGGTAATGTAGTTGATCACTTTACATTTTGTAATGGATTACTATGCTCAGCGATGCCTCTTAGAACTACACTCACTGTTTTTCACTTTGAGCCAACAGACTGAGAACGCTATTGGTTTAATGTGTAACATTGACATTGTATATTTGGTGTGTGTGAAGTTGTTGCATTTCTGTGTTAATATGCATGTGCTTAGTATTTAAACTAAATGGCTACACAAAGTATATTATGATATTTATAAGATTAAATACTGACTATATTGAAATTTATATTTTATTTATATTTGTATATATTATATTATGTAATCTATATTTATATTTAGATTTTATGGTTATCAGTATTGTTTACATTATAACCTCTCTATTTCTCCAGGTTTATAACCTGCTGATGATATTTGTGGACTAATCAACTGTAATTAAAAATGAACCAAGAATAAATAAAATCCACTACGAGTTGTAACAACGTGTCCTCTCCTGACGCCCCGTTCGTTGGGGATATTCTTAAAGAACCGAACAGTTATAAACCGCGGCCCACTGCACTGGATTGAATGCAGCAAAAAACAGCCACGGACTGCTTCATTAAGGAAGCTCAATCAACCCAGGATCAGCTGGCCTCTCACTTCTTTGACTGACCCCAAGTTTATCATTAATCAAACTGCCCGTTGATCAAGGATAAAGGAGCTCGTGTGCACATTGGCATTGACGTCTCTCCAGTCAACACAAAGGGAGTAACAATGGCAGACTTGGAAAAGCTTAAAAGTGTGCGATCAAGAGCACAGGCTTCATTCACCAAAAGGGCTCATACTCTCACCAAACCGGGACTCTTGGAACCGACTGAAGTTCTCAGTGAATGGAAGATTTTCAGGACAGACTTTTTTAAAGTCATAGATGCGGGACATGAGTATGCTGAAGCCCTGAGAGAGTCAACGGATGAGGAGGTCATAGAATCTGCAAACCAAATTGATGAAAAGACAGCGGAGTGTGAGAACAGGTTCCTCGAGGTAAAGAATGCCTCCCAGGAAACCTTTTGGACCAGCTATGCAGAGGAGGTGTTTTTTAAGCAGGTCAAAACAGCTGAGTCGGCCATCACTCAGGCAGAGGAAGAGGAAGTTAACCCTCGGAAGTCAGTCAAGGACCGTAGGCTAAGAAATAGAGGTCTTGAGAGAGAGGTCATTGAACTCAGAGAAATGCTAGTAGAGTGGAAGGAGTTGGTTCCTGGTTAGAGGGCATTAGATCTCAGGACACGCCACAAGACACTAAAGAAGAGGGTCCTGGCGTTGTCTGACAAACTGGAGGAGGACGAAGCAGACCACGTGAAGGGTAGAGAAAGAAACCTGGAAGATGAAAACAGCGCGGTTGGTGATCCGATACGAGATGCTCCTTTCATCTCTCTCCCTGACATATTTGCCGATCGCCAGCTGAAGCCCAAAACGTATGCGGGGGCATTGAACATGAACACACGGCCCCTCTCACAGCAGAGCAGCCCGGAAAGGACCAAAGGAAACTTTAATCTCAAGCCTCAAATCAGCCTTGAAAGAGCACGGCTACCGACTTTCTCTGGTGACATGAGGGACTATTACCGCTGGAAGACTGAGTGGGAGGACCTACAAGAATTGGGTAACCCACAAGGTGTGGAATGTATAAAAAAGTTCCACTTATTAAATAGTCTCCACGAAAAGGTCAAGAAGGATCTCGTCCTATCTAGCTGTGGATCCGCCGACGATATGTTCAGGCTGCTGGACAGCAAATACGGGAACAAAGCAAAAATAGTCCTAATGATCACCAGCGAAGTCCAGTCTCTTCCCCCTGTTAAAGGAAACAATCCAAGAAGAACCATTGAACTGATCCAGGCTGTTGAAAGAGCACTGTACAACCTCCAGATTCTTGGTGAAGAGGATGCCGTGAAGAACCGTGTTGTTGCTCAATCTCTTGAAAGCAAGCTTCCCAGTTCACTCAAGAAGGAGTGGATTATGCACAAAACTGACCCAGCAAACAGGTTCTCTCCAAAGTATCATTTTGATTGCCTCCTAGGATTCTTGAAAAGGCAAGAGGAGATTCTTGAGGAATTGGATCAGTTGGAGCCAAGCCCTGTGGACAAAGGCCCTGTGGAAAAGGGTGCTGCAGACTACCCAGATAAGAGAGGGAGGAAGGCTTTTACTAAATCCACAGCAGGTCAGAAGGACGACTATCCCAGCTGTACTGTCGGTGAAGATGACTCCCATGCTGGCAAGCTATTTGCGTGCAAGATTTTCAGGGAGCAAGATCTCTTAAGAAAAAGGGCCCATGTGAAGAAGCTAGGGTTGTGCTCCAAGTGTTTGAGGCCCCACCCCAAGGATGGTAAAGGATGCACACCCAGATACCTCTGCCCAAAAGTAGACTGTCGGAAAGGAGGGGTGTCGGACCACAATTACCTTCTGTGTCCTAAGCTACCGACTCCAAAGAAGGACTACAGCAGTGAGGAGCAGAGTACCATAAAAATTGGAGGAAAGAAACTTGGCCTAACCAACAAACAAGAGGAGTTTCTGGCAGAACTTACTCCAGAACAAAGAGAGAAATACAAGAATGCATTCTCAAACAAAATATCATCAACTGTATGTGCCAAGACTGGAGATGCACTGCAAGAACATCCAGTGGTGATGATGCTGATGGAAGTGACGACAAACTCGGGTTGCCTTATTGGCTCCCTAATCGACCTCGCATCTGATACCAATTATATCACCAATGAAACTGCCGATCAACTTGGACTGTGCGGTGAGAACATCAGGCTTATAGTCCATGGAATCGGGGGAATGAAGAAGACTGTCCTGACCAAAAGATATTCCCTGCGGCTGAAGGTGAAGACATCCAAGGGAAAAGTGGCAGAGCATAGAATTCTCTGCTATGGCCTGGAAAACATCGCCGAAGTGACTCAATCAGTCACTGCCGAGCAACTGCAGAAGTTTTTCCCAAATGTACCCAGAGACGAACTGGTCCGTCCCACAAAGATTGACCTTCTTATCAGTCATCGGGAAGGTCGTCTTGTTCCCCAGCCAATCAGGATTGTGGAAGACCTCGTTCTCTGGGACGGTCCCCTAGGAAAGACCGTTGGGGGAACCCATCCCGATCTCATTGAGACAGTTGACATGGCCGTGTACTGCTCCGAGACTCACCTTGCGAGAACCATGAGATCAGCCTCGATGGCGTATAAAGAGACCATCATACCTCGGGAAGAGGAAGGAAATGCGCTTGTCCGGAGCACAGCAACAGCCAACAAAGACGTCTTCGAGTGGTTCAGGAGGGGCAGCATCGTAGCTGCGTGCAGTCCCCAATGTGGTGGCTGCAAGTGTGGTAGGTGCCCCCCTGGAGGAAAAGAAATGACCCTTAAGGAAGAGCGGGACCTGGAAAAGATAATAGAATGCCTAACATACGTGCTGGCGGACAAACACAGCAACTCTCCCCACTGGGACGCAGCTTATCCCTGGAAGAAAGACCTCACAGCACTGCCAAACAATCGGCAGGCAGTGGAGGCGACCTTCAGAAACACTGAGAAACGTCTGGAGAAAGATCCTGTGTGGAAGGCTGCATACAAAGAACAAATACATGAAATGGTTTCAAGAGGGGCTGCTGCAAAACTCACAAGGGAGGAAATTAACAACTGGGAAGGACCTAAATGGTACATCAGCCATCTGGTTGCACCGAACCCTCACTCCTCCTCAACCCCTGTGAGAATTGTGTGGAATAGTAGCCAAGAGTTCCGAGGCATAAGTCTAAATGATCTCCTTCACAAGGGTCCTGATGTACTCAATTCCATCAGAGGTGTCCTTCTGAGGTTCAGGAGTGGACTCCATGCCACACTAGGCGATGTAAAAAAGATGTATAACTCAGTGTGGCTGAAAGATGATGAAGTTCACCTCCACCGCTTTCTCTGGAGAGACTACCCTGAGGACAACATTGAGGAGTTTGCAGTCGTCAGAGTAAATATCGGCGATTAAACCAGCAGGATGTATTGCCCAAGTTGCAATGAAAGAGACAGCCAACCTTCCTCAGTTTGCTGATATGATTGAAGAACGGCGAGCTCTGACTGAGGACAGCTATGTGGATGACATCCTGACCTCACATGATGACCTCAAGACACTGGAGAGGATCACCAAAGGGGTGGAGGAGATTTTGAGAGCGGGAGGCTTCTTCCTGAAACCATGGGTTCTGTCACGCCAAAGTGGGAGGAGTGGAGCCCCTTCTGAAACAACTGTACCCACGACCCTCGTACTGCCCAACCAAATGCATGATGGGGAGAACAAAGCGCTTGGGGTCGGTTACGAACCTGAGACAGACAAGCTCCGGTTGCTAACTTCTATCAACTTCTCTAAGAAAAGAGGGAAAATGAGGACAGGATTTAATCTGAGCATGGAGGATGTCAGGGAAGGAACACCAAATCCCCTTAACCGACGCATACTTCTTAGCCAGATTGCCGCATTATACGACCCGGTTGGTCTTGCCTCACCAGCCAAACAGAGGGGAGTGATGTTGGTACGAGAATCATTCCAGGAAGCTGGCAAGGACAACCTATTTAAAGACACATGGGATGCCCCTCTCTCACTGAAACTTAGAGAAGCTGCAATAACGCTCTTTGAAGAATTTGTGAGACTTGGCCAGGTAAGGTTTGAGAGAAGCCTCACGCCTCCTGGAGCCATAGGCCCACCGACAGGGATCACGTTCTCAGATGGAAGCGAATCCTCCTATGGAGCCGTACTCTACCTGCGGTGGGAGAACCAAGACAAGGTTGTAATGAAGTTGGTGGAATCCAAGGCTAAACTGACCCCTCTCGACCAAAAAGGAGATGTGATCAAAGCAGAACTCTGTGGCGCGGTCTTCGCTACCCGCCTAAAAAAGTATTTTGAGAAGCACTGCCACATTAAAGTTAAGCAATGGATTCACTTTGTGGACAGCCAAACAATCCTGGCAGCCATCCAAAAGGACAGCTACGGCTTCCAGACCTTTTTCGCAAATCGAATCGGTGAGATTCAGAAAGCCGGACATGTGGAAGATTGGAGGTGGATTGAAGGCAGACGAAACATTGCTGACATTCTTACCAGAGGTGCAACTCCGGAGGAACTTGATGAAGGGTCAGAATGGCAGCAAGGCCCTGAGTTCCTGAAATGGCCTAAGACCGACTGGCCTATGAAGATGGCCAGTGAGATTACACCCTCTGCTGCTGAAGATGTGGGAAAACTTCAGCGGAAAGCCTTCTCAGCTGTGATTACCAGGGCCCAGTCAAAAGAAAGAACTGACCTTAACGGGCCTGACATCAATGCGGACCTCAGACATGGAGTCAACGGTAGATCAACATCACCAGCTGTCTCGGGTGCAACATCAGTGGCAGACAGACAGAGAAGGCCCTGGGCGATTGGTTTGGTACGCCTTGTGAAACCTCAACGCTTCAGTTCTCTGTCTAAGCTGTGTGGTTCCATAGCCTGGACTCGAAGGCCTGCAGAAACCTGGCTGAGAAAATGCCAGGCACCTGACTCCTCAAAGTGGGAGGCAAACTGCTCTGTCTTGTCAACTGAGGAGAGAGCGTAAGCTTTCCAAGACCTGGTCCTCGCAGCCCAAGATGGCAGTCAGTTCCTGGACTCAACACTGAACCGCTTGGTGGTCCACAAAGACGAGAGCACAGGAATCCTTCTCTGTGGAGGACGAATCCAGTCCTGGAAAGAAGATGGAACAGCTGTTCCTTTAATTCCATTTCGTTCATGGCTCGCAACACTACTGTCAAGAGAAGCTCATGACGAGAACCATGAAGGTGTTGCTGCCACGCTTCTGCGCACCAGGAGGAAGGCATGGATTGTGCAAGGTCGGAGGATAGTAAAGAAAGTTGTAAACAACTGTATTACATGTCGCAAACTGAAAGGGAAGATGTGCCAGCAGATGATGAGTGATCTGCCGCCAGAACGCTCACAGCGTGCTAACCCATTTGAGTATACCACACTAGACCTCTTTGGCCCCTTTGAAATCAAGGATGCTGTCAAGAAAAGAACAGGAAAAAAAGTTTGGGGCATAGTATTCTGTTGCATGGCATCAAGGGCAGTCCATGTGGACCTCGTTGACGACCAATCATCTGAAAGCTTTCTCCAAACTTACTCCCGCTTTGTAGCATTGAGAGGCAATCCCAGAAAATTGTGGTCAGATAGAGGAACCAATTTCATTGGAGCTAAACCTGCCCTACAAGATTTGCATAGGTACTTAGCTACCTTACGGGAAGCATCCATAGAGGACAAAGCCGCCAAGAATGGGACAGTGTGGGCATGGAACTTTCATCCGGCTGACGCACCTCATCGCAACGGGTCTGCGGAAGCTGCAGTTAAGCTCATAAAAAGGGCTCTCACTAGCATCGGAGGGACAACAAGCTCGCTCACCTGGGGTGAGCTCCAAACCCTCTTCTACCAGGCAGCTAACCTCACAAATGAAAGGCCGATTGACGCTAGGGCACAAGAACAAGAAGACTCTACAGAGTATTTGACCCCCAATACTCTGCTTCTCGGGAGGACCAGGCAAGGGGGAGATACAGGAGGAATTGACTTGTGCACCCATCCCTGGCGCCGTTTCAGATCCATCCAGATTGGTGTGGATATGTTCTGGAAGAAGTGGAGTGAACTGGCCGGACCTAATTTATTCATTCGGCCAAAGTGGCACCAGACCCAAAGAAATGTAGCGATAGGTGACATTGTTTGGATTGCTGATCAAAACGCACTGCGAGGGCAATTCCGGCTCGGACGGATCCAGGCTGTGTACCCTGACAAGAAAGGACTTGTGAGAGACGCAGACGTTAAGACGTGTGCAGGCCCCCCTGCCTCCCTTATAGTTGGGCAACTGAAGAGGAATACTCAGCAGTTGACGTCAGTCATCCTACGGCGAGACGTGAGGAGACTGGTAGTCCTCATCCCTGTGGAAGACCAGTGACTCCTAGACCTCGTCTCTTTGGCCACCAGTTCTCCAGGCGCTGCCTAAACACCCAAACCCCAATTATGAAGGCATTACCTCAGGATACCTCTTTCTCTCTCTCTCTTTCTCTCTTTTTTTTTTTTTTTTTTTTTCACTGGTTGGTATGCTTCTATGCTGCCTTCACCACCACTTGCACCACCATTCACGAAGAATGAAGAGTACATACCCCATATGACCAAACCTGGCAGAACACCACACATCTGTCAGGGGAGGTGTCTGAACAATGACAATGGTGTCCTATTCTTCATGAAGAAGAAAAAAACAAAAAAAAAAAAAACAAAAAAAAAAACAAAGGATATATATGTGGTGTAATGTTTTGCCTGTGACCGCCTTAAATCACATGATCAGTCGGTCAAGTGGGAGGTGTTGCGTTCACTATGTCACGGGTGTTCGTAATGTAACGCAGGATAATAGGTGGGAGGTTTCACTTACCTGATTGAAGCATGGACCAGTCAAATCCCAAACAGGTGTGTTAAATCCAGTAATGAATGAGCGCGGGCTATAAGTGGGAGCGAGTATTCATTTTGGCATGTTGTCTCGTCAGGAGAGATGCGCCACCGGTAAGCTGCTGTTTTTATCCATTGAGTTTGTTGTCTGTTGCGTTACTGCTGTGCTGCCGTTATATGTGCGCGGTTTGTATGATTGATAACTGTTACTTTGGTCACGCTGATAAAACCTTGTGTGCGATCTGATGTTTAATATTGTCGGCTCGATAGTATCTGTGGCTATAAAAAGGCAAATGTTTGAAATTGGAGCGTTTCACTGTCACACGAGTTACTTCCTGTTTGCGGTGCTGGATGGGTAATGTAGTTGATCACTTTACATTTTGTAATGGATTACTATGCTCAGCGATGCCACTTAGAACTACACTCACTGTTTTTCACTTTGAGCCAACAGACTGAGAACGCTATTGGTTTAATGTGTAACATTGACATTGTATATTTGGTGTGTGTGAAGTTGTTGCATTTCTGTGTTAATATGCATGTGCTTAGTATTTAAACTAAATGGCTACACAAACTATATTATGATATTTATAAGATTAAATACTGACTATATTGAAATTTATATTTTATTTATATTTGTATATATTATATTATGTAATCTATATTTATATTTAGATTTTATGGTTATCAGTATTGTTTACATTATAACCTCTCTATTTCTCCAGGTTTATAACCTGCTGCTGATATTTGTGGACTAATCAACTGTAATTAAAAATGAACCAAGAATAAATAAAATCCACTACGAGTTGTAACAACGTGTCCTCTCCTGACGCCCCGTTCGGTGGGGATATTCTTAAAGAACCGAACAGTTATAAACCGCGGCCCACTGCACTGGATTGAATGCAGCAAAAAACAGCCACGGACTGCTTCATTAAGGAAGCTCAATCAACCCAGGATCAGCTGGCCTCTCACTTCTTTGACTGACCCCAAGTTTATCATTAATCAAACTGCCCGTTGATCAAGGATAAAGGAGCTCGTGTGCACATTGGCATTGACATCTCTCCAGTCAACACAAAGGGAGTAACAATGGCAGACTTGGAAAAGCTTAAAAGTGTGCGATCAAGAGCACAGGCTTCATTCACCAAAAGGGCTCATACTCTCACCAAACCGGGACTCTTGGAACCGACTGAAGTTCTCAGTGAATGGAAGATTTTCAGGACAGACTTTTTTAAAGTCATAGATGCGGGACATGAGTATGCTGAAGCCCTGAGAGAGTCAACGGATGAGGAGGTCATAGAATCTGCAAACCAAATTGATGAAAAGACAGCGGAGTGTGAGAACAGGTTCCTCGAGGTAAAGAATGCCTCCCAGGAAACCTTTTGGACCAGCTATGCAGAGGAGGTGTTTTTTAAGCAGGTCAAAACAGCTGAGTCGGCCATCACTCAGGCAGAGGAAGAGGAAGTTAACCCTCGGAAGTCAGTCAAGGACCGTAGGCTAAGAAATAGAGGTCTTGAGAGAGAGGTCATTGAACTCAGAGAAATGCTAGTAGAGTGGAAGGAGTTGGTTCCTGGTTCGAGGGCATTCGATCTCAGGACACGCCACAAGACACTAAAGAAGAGGGTCCTGGCGTTGTCTGACAAACTGGAGGAGGACGAAGCAGACCACGTGAAGGGTAGAGAAAGAAACCTGGAAGATGAAAGCAGTGCGGTTGGTGATCCGATACGAGATGCTCCTTTCATCTCTCTCCCTGACATATTTGCCGATCGCCAGCTGAAGCCCAAAACGTATGCGGGGGCATTGAACATGAACACACGGCCCCTCTCACAGCAGAGCAGCCCGGAAAGGACCAAAGGAAACTTTAATCTCAAGCCTCAAATCAGCCTTGAAAGAGCACGGCTACCGACTTTCTCTGGTGACATGAGGGACTATTACCGCTGGAAGACTGAGTGGGAGGACCTACAAGAATTGGGTAACCCACAAGGTGTGGAATGTATAAAAAAGTTCCACTTATTAAATAGTCTCCACGAAAAGGTCAAGAAGGATCTCGTCCTATCTAGCTGTGGATCCGCCGACGATATGTTCAGGCTGCTGGACAGCAAATACGGGAACAAAGCAAAAATAGTCCTAATGATCACCAGCGAAGTCCAGTCTCTTCCCCCTGTTAAAGGAAACAATCCAAGAAGAACCATTGAACTGATCCAGGCTGTTGAAAGAGCACTGTACAACCTCCAGATTCTTGGTGAAGAGGATGCCGTGAAGAACCGTGTTGTTGCTCAATCTCTTGAAAGCAAGCTTCCCAGTTCACTCAAGAAGGAGTGGATTATGCACAAAACTGACCCAGCAAACAGGTTCTCTCCAAAGTATCATTTTGATTGCCTCCTAGGATTCTTGAAAAGGCAAGAGGAGATTCTTGAGGAATTGGATCAGTTGGAGCCAAGCCCTGTGGACAAAGGCCCTGTGGAAAAGGGTGCTGCAGACTACCCAGATAAGAGAGGGAGGAAGGCTTTTACTAAATCCACAGCAGGTCAGAAGGACGACTATCCCAGCTGTACTGTCTGTGAAGATGACTCCCATGCTGGCAAGCTATTTGCGTGCAAGATTTTCAGGGAGCAAGATCTCTTAAGAAAAAGGGCCCATGTGAAGAAGCTAGGGTTGTGCTCCAAGTGTTTGAGGCCCCACCCCAAGGATGGTAAAGGATGCACACCCAGATACCTCTGCCCAAAAGTAGACTGTCGGAAAGGAGGGGTGTCGGACCACAATTACCTTCTGTGTCCTAAGCTACCGACTCCAAAGAAGGACTACAGCAGTGAGGAGCAGAGTACCATAAAAATTGGAGGAAAGAAACTTGGCCTAACCAACAAACAAGAGGAGTTTCTGGCAGAACTTACTCCAGAACAAAGAGAGAAATACAAGAATGCATTCTCAAACAAAATATCATCAACTGTATGTGCCAAGACTGGAGATGCACTGCAAGAACATCCAGTGGTGATGATGCTGATGGAAGTGACGACAAACTCGGGTTGCCTTATTGGCTCCCTAATCGACCTCGCATCTGATACCAATTATATCACCAATGAAACTGCCGATCAACTTGGACTGTGCGGTGAGAACATCAGGCTTATAGTCCATGGAATCGGGGGAATGAAGAAGACTGTCCTGACCAAAAGATATTCCCTGCGGCTGAAGGTGAAGACATCCAAGGGAAAAGTGGCAGAGCATAGAATTCTCTGCTATGGCCTGGAAAACATCGCCGAAGTGACTCAATCAGTCACTGCCGAGCAACTGCAGAAGTTTTTCCCAAATGTACCCAGAGACGAACTGCTCCGAGACTCACCTTGCGAGAACCATGAGATCAGCCTCGATGGCGTATAAAGAGACCATCATACCTCGGGAAGAGGAAGGAAATGCGCTTGTCCGGAGCACAGCAACAGCCAACAAAGACGTCTTCGAGTGGTTCAGGAGGGGCAGCATCGTAGCTGCGTGCAGTCCCCAATGTGGTGGCTGCAAGTGTGGTAGGTGCCCCCCTGGAGGAAAAGAAATGACCCTTAAGGAAGAGCGGGACCTGGAAAAGATAAAAGAATGCCTAACATACGTGCTGGCGGACAAACACAGCAACTCTCCCCACTGGGACGCAGCTTATCCCTGGAAGAAAGACCTCACAGCACTGCCAAACAATCGGCAGGCAGTGGAGGCGACCTTCAGAAACACTGAGAAACGTCTGGAGAAAGATCCTGTGTGGAAGGCTGCATACAAAGAACAAATACATGAAATGGTTTCAAGAGGGGCTGCTGCAAAACTCACAAGGGAGGAAATTAACAACTGGGAAGGACCTAAATGGTACATCAGCCATCTGGTTGCACCGAACCCTCACTCCTCCTCAACCCCTGTGAGAATTGTGTGGAATAGTAGCCAAGAGTTCCGAGGCATAAGTCTAAATGATCTCCTTCACAAGGGTCCTGATGTACTCAATTCCATCAGAGGTGTCCTTCTGAGGTTCAGGAGTGGACTCCATGCCACACTAGGCGATGTAAAAAAGATGTATAACTCAGTGTGGCTGAAAGATGATGAAGTTCACCTCCACCGCTTTCTCTGGAGAGACTACCCTGAGGACAACATTGAGGAGTTTGCAGTCGTCAGAGTAAATATCGGCGATTAAACCAGCAGGATGTATTGCCCAAGTTGCAATGAAAGAGACAGCCAACCTTCCTCAGTTTGCTGATATGATTGAAGAACGGCGAGCTCTGACTGAGGACAGCTATGTGGATGACATCCTGACCTCACATGATGACCTCAAGACACTGGAGAGGATCACCAAAGGGGTGGAGGAGATTTTGAGAGCGGGAGGCTTCTTCCTGAAACCATGGGTTCTGTCACGCCAAAGTGGGAGGAGTGGAGCCCCTTCTGAAACAACTGTACCCACGACCCTCGTACTGCCCAACCAAATGCATGATGGGGAGAACAAAGCGCTTGGGGTCGGTTACGAACCTGAGACAGACAAGCTCCGGTTGCTAACTTCTATCAACTTCTCTAAGAAAAGAGGGAAAATGAGGACAGGATTTAATCTGAGCATGGAGGATGTCAGGGAAGGAACACCAAATCCCCTTAACCGACGCATACTTCTTAGCCAGATTGCCGCATTATACGACCCGGTTGGTCTTGCCTCACCAGCCAAACAGAGGGGAGTGATGTTGGTACGAGAATCATTCCAGGAAGCTGGCAAGGACAACCTATTTAAAGACACATGGGATGCCCCTCTCTCACTGAAACTTAGAGAAGCCGCAATAACGCTCTTTGAAGAATTTGTGAGACTTGGCCAGGTAAGGTTTGAGAGAAGCCTCACGCCTCCTGGAGCCATAGGCCCACCGACAGGGATCACGTTCTCAGATGGAAGCGAATCCTCCTATGGAGCCGTACTCTACCTGCGGTGGGAGAACCAAGACAAGGTTGTAATGAAGTTGGTGGAATCCAAGGCTAAACTGACCCCTCTCGACCAAAAAGGAGATGTGATCAAAGCAGAACTCTGTGGCGCGGTCTTCGCTACCCGCCTAAAAAAGTATTTTGAGAAGCACTGCCACATTAAAGTTAAGCAATGGATTCTCTTTGTGGACAGCCAAACAATCCTGGCAGCCATCCAAAAGGACAGCTACGGCTTCCAGACCTTTTTCGCAAATCGAATCGGTGAGATTCAGAAAGCCGGACATGTGGAAGATTGGAGGTGGATTGAAGGCAGACGAAACATTGCTGACATTCTTACCAGAGGTGCAACTCCGGAGGAACTTGATGAAGGGTCAGAATGGCAGCAAGGCCCTGAGTTCCTGAAATGGCCTAAGACCGACTGGCCTATGAAGATGGCCAGTGAGATTACACCCTCTGCTGCTGAAGATGTGGGAAAACTTCAGCGGAAAGCCTTCTCAGCTGTGATTACCAGGGCCCAGTCAAAAGAAAGAACTGACCTTAACGGGCCTGACATCAATGCGGACCTCAGACATGGAGTCAACGGTAGATCAACATCACCAGCTGTCTCGGGTGCAACATCAGTGGCAGACAGACAGAGAAGGCCCTGGGCGATTGGTTTGGTACGCCTTGTGAAACCTCAACGCTTCAGTTCTCTGTCTAAGCTGTGTGGTTCCATAGCCTGGACTCGAAGGCCTGCAGAAACCTGGCTGAGAAAATGCCAGGCACCTGACTCCTCAAAGTGGGAGGCAAACTGCTCTGTCTTGTCAACTGAGGAGAGAGCGCAAGCTTTCCAAGACCTGGTCCTCGCAGCCCAAGATGGCAGTCAGTTCCTGGACTCAACACTGAACCGCTTGGTGGTCCACAAAGACGAGAGCACAGGAATCCTTCTCTGTGGAGGACGAATCCAGTCCTGGAAAGAAGATGGAACAGCTGTTCCTTTAATTCCATTTCGTTCATGGCTCGCAACACTACTGTCAAGAGAAGCTCATGACGAGAACCATGAAGGTGTTGCTGCCACGCTTCTGCGCACCAGGAGGAAGGCATGGATTGTGCAAGGTCGGAGGATAGTAAAGAAAGTTGTAAACAACTGTATTACATGTCGCAAACTGAAAGGGAAGATGTGCCAGCAGATGATGAGTGATCTGCCGCCAGAACGCTCACAGCGTGCTAACCCATTTGAGTATACCACACTAGACCTCTTTGGCCCCTTTGAAATCAAGGATGCTGTCAAGAAAAGAACAGGAAAAAAAGTTTGGGGCATAGTATTCTGTTGCATGGCATCAAGGGCAGTCCATGTGGACCTCGTTGACGACCAATCATCTGAAAGCTTTCTCCAAACTTACTCCCGCTTTGTAGCATTGAGAGGCAATCCCAGAAAATTGTGGTCAGAGAGAGGAACCAATTTCATTGGAGCTAAACCTGCCCTACAAGATTTGCATAGGTACTTAGCTACCTTACGGGAAGCATCCATAGAGGACAAAGCCGCCAAGAATGGGACAGTGTGGGCATGGAACTTTCATCCGGCTGACGCACCTCATCGCAACGGGTCTGCGGAAGCTGCAGTTAAGCTCATAAAAAGGGCTCTCACTAGCCTCGGAGGGACAACAAGCTCGCTCACCTGGGGTGAGCTCCAAACCCTCTTCTACCAGGCAGCTAACCTCACAAATGAAAGGCCGATTGACGCTAGGGCACAAGAACAAGAAGACTCTACAGAGTATTTGACCCCCAATACTCTGCTTCTCGGGAGGACCAGGCAAGGGGGAGATACAGGAGGAATTGACTTGTGCACCCATCCCTGGCGCCGTTTCAGATCCATCCAGATTGGTGTGGATATGTTCTGGAAGAAGTGGAGTGAACTGGCCGGACCTAATTTATTCATTCGGCCAAAGTGGCACCAGACCCAAAGAAATGTAGCGATAGGTGACATTGTTTGGATTGCTGATCAAAACGCACTGCGAGGGCAATTCCGGCTCGGACGGATCCAGGCTGTGTACCCTGACAAGAAAGGACTTGTGAGAGACGCAGACGTTAAGACGTGTGCAGGCCCCCCTGCCTCCCTTATAGTTGGGCAACTGAAGAGGAATACTCAGCAGTTGACGTCAGTCATCCTACGGCGAGACGTGAGGAGACTGGTAGTCCTCATCCCTGTGGAAGACCAGTGACTCCTAGACCTCGTCTCTTTGGACACCAGTTCTCCAGGCGCTGCCTAAACACCCAAACCCCAATTATGAAGGCATTACCTCAGGATACCTCTTTCTCTCTCTCTCTTTCTCTTTTTTTTTTTTTTCACTGGTTGGTATGCTTCTATGCTGCCTTCACCACCACTTGCACCACCATTCACGAAGAATGAAGAGTACATACCCCATATGACCAAACCTGGCAGAACACCACACATCTGTCAGGGAAGGTGTCTGAACAATGACAATGGTGTCCTATTCTTCATGAAAAAAACAAAAAAAAACAAAGGATATATATGTGGTGTAATGTTTTGCCTGTGACTGCCTTAAATCACATGATCAGTAGGTCAAGTGGGAGGTGTTGCGTTCACTATGTCACGGGTGTTCGTAATGTAACGCAGGATAATAGGTGGGAGGTTTCACTTACCTGATTGAAGCATGGACCAGTCAAATCCCAAACAGGTGTGTTAAATCCAGTAATGAATGAGCGCGGGCTATAAGTGGGAGCGAGTATTCATTTTGGCATGTTGTCTCGTCAGGAGAGATGCGCCACCGGTAAGCTGCTGTTTTTATCCATTGAGTTTGTTGTCTGTTGCGTTACTGCTGTGCTGCCGTTATATGTGCGCGGTTTGTATGATTGATAACTGTTACTTTGGTCACGCTGATAAAACCTTGTGTGCGATCTGATGTTTAATATTGTCGGCTCGATAGTATCCGTGGCTATAAAAAGGCAAATGTTTGAAATTGGAGCGTTTCACTGTCACACGAGTTACTTCCTGTTTGCGGTGCTGGATGGGTAATGTAGTTGATCACTTTACATTTTGTAATGGATTACTATGCTCAGCGATGCCACTTAGAACTACACTCACTGTTTTTCACTTTGAGCCAACAGACTGAGAACGCTATTGGTTTAATGTGTAACATTGACATTGTATATTTGGTGTGTGTGAAGTTGTTGCATTTCTGTGTTAATATGCATGTGCTTAGTATTTAAACTAAATGGCTACACAAACTATATTATGATATTTATAAGATTAAATACTGACTACATTGAAATTTATATTTTATTTATATTTGTATATATTATATTATGTAATCTATATTTATATTTAGATTTTATGGTTATCAGTATTGTTTACATTATAACCTCTCTATTTCTCCAGGTTTATAACCTGCTGCTGATATTTGTGGACTAATCAACTGTAATTAAAAATGAACCAAGAATAAATAAAATCCACTACGAGTTGTAACAACGTGTCCTCTCCTGACGCCCCGTTCGGTGGGGATATTCATAAAGAACCGAACAATAATTTTGCCAAAAAATAGAGTCAATGCCGATCTCTGAATATTTGCAGGTTTGGGCCTGGTTAGTACATGGATGGGAGACTGCCTGGGAATACCAGGTGCTTTAAGCTTTTGGGTTTTCTTTCCTACTTATATAATGTACTGGCGATAAGATTGGCTGTTCTTTAAATAGCCCTCTCTTCAATCAATCAATCAATCAATCACCTTTATTTATATAGTGCTTTAAACAAAATACATTGCGTCAAAGCACTGAACAACATTCATTTGGAAAACAGTGTCTCAATAATGCAAAATGATAGTTAAAGGCAGTTCATCATTGAATTCAGCTATGTCATCTCTGTTCAGTTGAAATAGTGTCTGTTTTTATTTGCAATCAAGTCAATGATATCGCTGTAGATGAAGTGACCCCAACTAAGCAAGCCAGAGGCGACAGCGGAAAGGAACCGAAACTCCATCGGTGACAGAATGGAGAAAAAAACCTTGGGAGAAACCAGGCTCAGTTGGGGGGGTCAGTTCTCCTCTGACCAGACGAAAACCAGTAGTTCAATTCCAGGCTGCAGCAAAGTCAGATTGTGCAGAAGAATCATCTGTTTCCTGTGGTCTTGTCCTGGTGCTCCTCTGAGACAAGGTCTTTACAGGGGATCTGTATCTGGGGCTCTAGTTGTCCTGGTCTCCGCTGTCTTTCAGGGCAGTAGAGGTCCTTTCTAGGTGCTGATCCACCATCTGGTCTGGATACGTACTGGATCCGGGTGACTGCAGTGACCCTCTGATCTGGACACAGACTGGATCGCGTGGCCACGGTGACCTCGGAACAAGAGAGAAACAGACAAATATTAGCGTAGATGCCATTCTTCTAATGATGTAGAAAGTACGGTGTTATGTGAAGTGTTTCCGGTTCCGGTTTACCTAATTAATGCAGCCTAAAAATCCTTTAACGGATTTGGATATTAAAAGCATATTAGTATGTTATGTGTATGCCAGGTTAAAGAGATGGGTCTTTAATCTAGATTTAAACTGCAAGAGTGTGTCTGCCTCCCGAACAATGTTAGGTAGGTTATTCCAGAGTTTAGGCGCCAAATAGGAAAAGGATCTGCCGCCCGCAGTTGATTTTGATATTCTAGGTATTATCAAATTGCCTGAGTTTTGAGAACGTAGCGGACGTAGAGGAGTATAATGTAAAAGGAGCTCATTCAAATACCGAGGTGCTAAACCATTCAGGGCTTTATAAGTAATAAGCAATATTTTAAAATCTATACGATGTTTGATAGGGAGCCAGTGCAGTGTGGACAGGACCGGGCTAATATGGTCATACTTCCTGGTTCTAGTTAGAACTCTTGCTGCTGCATTTTGGACTAGCTGTAGTTTGTTTACCAAGCGTGCAGAACAACCACCCTATAAAGCATTACAATAGTCTAACCTTGAAGTCATAAATGCATGGATTAACATTTCTGCATTTGACATTGAGAGCATAGGCCGTAATTTAGATATATATTTGAGATGGAAAAATGCAGTTTTACAAATGCTAGAAACGTGTCTTTCTAAGGAAAGATTGCGATCAAGTAGCACACCTAGGTTCCTAACTGATGACGAAGAATTGACAGAGCAACCATCAAGTCTTAGACAGTGTTCTAGGTTATTACAAGCAGAGTTTTTAGGCCCTATGATTAACACCTCTGTTTTTTTCTGAATTTAGCAGTAAGAAATTACTCGTCATCCAATTTTTTATATCGACTATGCATTCCATTAGTTTTTCAAATTGGTGTGTTTCACCAGGCTGTGAGGAAATATAGAGCTGCGTATCATCAGCATAACAGTGAAAGCTAACACCATGTTTCCTGATGATATCTCCCAAGGGTAACATATAAAGCGTGAAGAGTAGCGGCCCTAGTACTGAGCCTTGAGGTACTCCATACTGCACTTGTGATCGATATGATACATCTTCATTCACTGCTACGAACTGATGGCGGTCATATAAGTACGATTTAAACCATGCTAATGCACTTCCACTGATGCCAACAAAGTGTTCAAGTCTATGCAAAAGAATGTTGTGGTCAATTGTGTCAAACGCAGCACTAAGATCCAATAAAACTAATAGAGAGATACACCCACCATCAGATGATAAGAGCAGATCATTTGTAACTCTAAGGAGAGCAGTCTCAGTACTATGATACGGTCTAAATCCTGACTGGAAATCCTCACATATACCATTATTCTCTAAGAAGGAATATAATTGTGAGGATACCACCTTTTCTAGTATCTTGGACAGAAAAGGGAGATTCGAGATTGGTCTATAACTAACAAGTTCTCTGGGGTCAAGTTGTGGCTTTTTTATGAGAGGCTTAATAACAGCCAGTTTGAAGGTTTTGGGGACATATCCTAATGACAATGAGGAATTAATAATAGTCAGAAGAGGACCTATGACTTCTGGAAGCACCTCTTTTAAGAGCTTAGATGGTATAGGGTCTAACATACATGTTGTTGGTTTAAATGATTTAACAAGTTTATACAATTCTTCCTCTCCTATAGTAGAGAATGAGTGGAACTGTTCCTCAGGGGGTCTATAGTGCACTGTCTGATGTGATACGGTAGCTGACGGCTGAATGGTTGCAATTTTATCTCTAATAGTATCGATTTTAGAAGTAAAGTAGTTCATAAAGTCATTACTGTTGTGGTGTTGGGAAATGTCAACACTTGTTGAGGCTTTATTTTTCGTTAATTTAGCCACTGTATTGAATAAATACCTGGGGTTATGTTTGTTTTCTTCTAAAAGAGAAGAAAAGTAATCAGATCTAGCAGGTTTTAATGCTTTTCTATAGGATATGCTACTTTCCCGCCAAGCAATACGAAATACCTCTAGTTTTGTTTTCCTCCAGCTGCGCTCCATTTTTCGGGCTGCTCTCTTTAGGGTGCGAGTATGCTCATTATACCATGGTGTCAAACTGTTTTCCTTAACCTTCCTTAAGCGTAAAGGAGCAACTGTATTTAAAGTGCTAGAAAAGAGAGAGTCCATAGTTTCTGTTACATCATCAAGTTGTTCTGAGGTTTTGGATATGCTAAGGAATTTGGATACATCAGGAAGATAACTTAAAAAGCAGTCTTTTGTGGAAGAAGTGATGGTTCTTCGATACTTGTAACAAGAAGTAGAATTTACAATTTTGGCTATATGAAGTTTACACAGAACTAAATAATGATCTGAGATATCATCACTTGGCTGAATAATTTCAACACTATCAACATCAATTCCATGTGACAGTATTAAATCTAGAGTATGATTTCGACAATGAGTAGGTCCTGAAACATGTTGTCTAACACCAATAGAGTTCAGAATGTCTATAAATGCTGATCCCAATGCGTCTTTTTCATTATCGACATGGATATTAAAATCACCAACTATTAAGACTTTATCTGCAGCCAGAACTAACTCGGATGTAAAATCACCAAACTCTTTAATAAAGTCTGTATGGTGCCCTGGTGGCCTGTATACAGTAGCCAGTACAAACATAACAGGGGATTTATCATTAACATTGGTTTCTCTGGATAATGTTATATGAAGCACCATTACTTCAAACGAGTTATACTTGAAGCCTGCCCTCTGAGAAATCCTAAAAACGTTGTTATAAATTGAAGCAACTCCTCCCCCTTTGCCTTTTAAACGTGGCTCATGTTTATAACAGTAATCTTGGGGGGTGGACTCATTTAAAATAATGTAATCATCAGGTTTTAGCCAAGTTTCTGTCAAACAGAGCACATCTATATTATGATCAGTTATCATATTATTTACAAAAAGTGTTTTCGTAGAAATTGATCTGATAATCAATAAGCCAATCTTTATCATTTGTTTATCCATATTGCATTTGTTTTTTATTTGTTGAACCTCAATTAAATTGTTAACCTTAACTTGGTTTGGACATTTTTTGTATTTTCTAGTTCGGGGAACAGACACAGTCTCTATAGTGTGATATCTAGGTGAAAGAGTCTCTATGTGCTGAGAATTAACTGACCTCTGTGACGGGAGGCAGCTAGCAGACGGTCGGTTTAGCCAGTCTGTCTGCTTCCTGACCTGGGCCCCAGTTAGTCAAGTATAAACACTAAGACTATTTGCCATATTTCTAGACAGAAGAGCAGCACCACTTCTTCAGCAGCACTCTTTGCAGCAGACTTCGCTTACGGCCATACCAACCTGGCTATGCCCGATCTCGTCTGATCTCGGAAGCTAAGCAGGTTTGGGCCTGGTTAGTACTTGGATGGGAGACTTCCTGGGAATACCAGGTGCTGTAAGCTTTTGGACATTTTTCACTTAGTATATAATAATTTTGCCAAAAAATAGAGTCAATGCCCGATCTCTGAATCTTAGCAGGTTTAGGGTCTGGTTAGTACTTTGATGAGAGACTGCCTAGGAATACCAGGTGCTTTAAGCTTTTGGGTTTTCTTTCCTACTTATATAATGTACTGGCAATAAGATTGGCTGGTCTTTAAATAGCCCTCTCTTTGCAGCAGACTTCGCTTACGGCCATACCAACCTGGCTATGCCCGATCTCGTCTGATCTCGGAAGCTAAGCAGGTTTGGGTCTGGTTAGTACTTGGATGGGAGACCGCCTGGGAATACCAGGTGCTGTAAGCTTTTTGGACATTTTTCACTTAGTATATAATAATTTTGCCAAAAAATAGAGTCAATGCCCGATCTCTGAATATTTGCAGGTTTGGGCCTGGTTAGTACATGGATGGGAGACTGCCTGGGAATACCAGGTGCTTTAATCTTTTTGGAAAATTTCACGAATTATATAATAATCTTTTATTAAAAAAAAAAAAAAAAAAAAAAAAAAGTCAATGCCCGATCTCTGAATCTTAGCAGGTTTAGGTCTGGTTAGTACTTTGATGAGAGACTGCCTAGGAATACCAGGTGCTTTAAGCTTTTGGGTTTTCTTTCCTACTTATATAATGTACTGGCAATAAGATTGGCTGGTCTTTAAATAGCCCTCTCTTTGCAGCAGACTTTGCAGCAGACTTCGTTTACGGCCATACCAACCTGCCTATGCCCGATCTCGTCTGATCTCGGAAGCTAAGCAGGTTTGGGCCTGGTTAGTACTTGGATGGGAGACCGCCTGGGAATACCTGGTGCTGTAAGCTTTTTGGACATTTTTCACTTAGTTTATAATAATTTTGCCAAAAAATAGAGTCAATACTCGATCTCTGAATCTTAGCAGGTTTAGGTCTGGTTAGTACTTTTATGAGAGACTGCCTAGGAATACCAGGTGCTTTAAGCTTTTGGGTTTTCTTTCCTACTTATATAATGTACTGGCGATAAGATTGGCTGGTCTTTAAATAGCCCTCTCTTTGCAGCAAACTTCGCTTACGGCCATACCAACCTGGCTATACCCGATCTCGTCTGATCTCGGAAGCTAAGCAGGTTTGAGCCTGGTTAGTACTTGGATGGGAGCCCGCCTGGGTATACCAGGTGCTGTAAGCTTTTTGGACATTTTTCACTTAGTATATAATAATTTTGCCAAAAAATAGAGTCAATGCCCGATCTCTGAATATTAGCAGGTTTGGGCCTGGTTAGTACATGGATGGGAGACTGCCTGGGAATACCAGGTGCTTTAATCTTTTTGGAAAATTTCACGAATTATATAATAATCTTTCATTAAAAAAAAAAAAAAAAGATTCAATGCCCGATCTCTGAATCTTAGCAGGTTTAGGTCTGGTTAGTACTTTGATGAGAGACTGCCTAGGAATACCAGATGCTTTTAGCTTTTGGGTTTTCTTTCCTACTTATATAATGTACTGGCGATTAGATTGGCTGGTCTTTAAATAGCCCTCTCTTTGCAGCAGTCTGCGCTTACGGCCATACCAACCTGGCTATTCCTGATCTCGTCTGATCTCTGAAGCTAAGCAGGTTTGGGCCTGGTTAGTACTTGGATGGGAGACCGCCTGGGAATACCAGGTGCTGTAAGCTTTTTGGACATTTTTCTCTTAGTTTTTAATAATTTTGCCAAAAAATAGTCAGTGCCCGATCTCTGAATCTTAGCAGGTTTAGGTCTGGTTAGTACTTTTATGAGAGACTGCCTAGGAATACCAGGTGCTTTAAGCTTTTGGGTTTTCTTTCCTACTTATATAATGTACTGGCGATAAGATTGGCTGGTCTTTAAATAGCCCTCTCTTTGCAGCAGACTTCGCTTATGGCCATACCAACCTGGCTATGTCCGATCTCGTCTGATCTCGGAAGCTAAGCAGGTTTGGGCCTGGTTAGTACTTGGATGGGAGACCGCCTGGGAATACCAGGTGCTGTAAGATTTTTGGACATTTTTCACTTAGTATATAATAATTTTGCCAAAAAATAGAGTCAGTGCCTGATCTCTGAATATTAGCAGGTTTGGGCCTGTTTAGTACATGGATGGGAGACTGCCTGGGAATATACTGCCTTTAATTATAATTTTGCATTATTGAGACACTGTTTTCCTAATGAATGTTGTTCAGTGCTTTGACGCAATGTATTTTGTTTAAAGCACTATATAAATAAAGGTGATTGATTGATTGATTGATTGAATACCAGGTGCTGTAAGCTTTTTGGACATTTTTCACTTAGTATATAATAATTTTGCCAAAAAAAAGTCAATGCCCGATCTCTGAATATTTGCAGGTTTGGGCCTGGTTAGTACATGGATGGGAGACAGCCTGGGAATACCAGGTGCTTTAATCCTTTTGGAAAATTTCACGAATTATATAATAATCTTTCATTAAAAAAAAAAAAAAGAGTCAATGCCCGATCTCTGAATCTTAGCAGGTTTAGGTCTGGTTAGTACTTTTATGAGAGACTGCCTAGGAATACCAGGTGCTTTAAGCTTTTGGGTTTTCTTTCCTACTTATATAATGTACTGGCGATAAGATTGGCTGGTCTTTAAATAGCCCTCTCTTTGCAGCAAACTTCGCTTACGGCCATACCAACCTGGCTATACCCGATCTCGTCTGATCTCGGAAGCTAAGCAGGTTTGAGCCTGGTTAGTACTTGGATGGGAGCCCGCCTGGGTATACCAGGTGCTGTAAGCTTTTTGGACATTTTTCACTTAGTATATAATAATTTTGCCAAAAAATAGAGTCAATGCCCGATCTCTGAATATTAGCAGGTTTGGGCCTGGTTAGTACATGGATGGGAGACTGCCTGGGAATACCAGGTGCTTTAATCTTTTTGGAAAATTTCACGAATTATATAATAATCTTTCATTAAAAAAAAAAAAAAAAGATTCAATGCCCGATCTCTGAATCTTAGCAGGTTTAGGTCTGGTTAGTACTTTGATGAGAGACTGCCTAGGAATACCAGATGCTTTTAGCTTTTGGGTTTTCTTTCCTACTTATATAATGTACTGGCGATTAGATTGGCTGGTCTTTAAATAGCCCTCTCTTTGCAGCAGTCTGCGCTTACGGCCATACCAACCTGGCTATTCCTGATCTCGTCTGATCTCTGAAGCTAAGCAGGTTTGGGCCTGGTTAGTACTTGGATGGGAGACCGCCTGGGAATACCAGGTGCTGTAAGCTTTTTGGACATTTTTCTCTTAGTTTTTAATAATTTTGCCAAAAAATAGTCAGTGCCCGATCTCTGAATCTTAGCAGGTTTAGGTCTGGTTAGTACTTTTATGAGAGACTGCCTAGGAATACCAGGTGCTTTAAGCTTTTGGGTTTTCTTTCCTACTTATATAATGTACTGGCGATAAGATTGGCTGGTCTTTAAATAGCCCTCTCTTTGCAGCAGACTTCGCTTATGGCCATACCAACCTGGCTATGTCCGATCTCGTCTGATCTCGGAAGCTAAGCAGGTTTGGGCCTGGTTAGTACTTGGATGGGAGACCGCCTGGGAATACCAGGTGCTGTAAGATTTTTGGACATTTTTCACTTAGTATATAATAATTTTGCCAAAAAATAGAGTCAGTGCCTGATCTCTGAATATTAGCAGGTTTGGGCCTGTTTAGTACATGGATGGGAGACTGCCTGGGAATATACTGCCTTTAATTATAATTTTGCATTATTGAGACACTGTTTTCCTAATGAATGTTGTTCAGTGCTTTGACGCAATGTATTTTGTTTAAAGCACTATATAAATAAAGGTGATTGATTGATTGATTGATTGAATACCAGGTGCTGTAAGCTTTTTGGACATTTTTCACTTAGTATATAATAATTTTGCCAAAAAAAAGTCAATGCCCGATCTCTGAATATTTGCAGGTTTGGGCCTGGTTAGTACATGGATGGGAGACAGCCTGGGAATACCAGGTGCTTTAATCCTTTTGGAAAATTTCACGAATTATATAATAATCTTTCATTAAAAAAAAAAAAAAGAGTCAATGCCCGATCTCTGAATCTTAGCAGGTTTAGGTCTGGTTAGTACTTTGATGAGAGACTGCCTAGGAATACCAGGTGCTTTAAGCTTTTGGGCTTTCTTTCCTACTTATATAATGTACTGGCGATAAGATTGGCTGGTCTTTAAATAGCCCTCTCTTTGCAACAGACTTCGCTTATGGCCATACCAACCTGAGGGCGCTAGAGAGCTACAGGAAGTGTTGGCTGCAGTAGGGAGAGGAAGGCTCTCCTCCATTTTGTTTTTTCAGTTTGTGTTTGTTTGTAAGTTGTTTTTGGACTTAAGTTCAGTTTTTTTTTGTGTGTGTTTTTCAGTTTTAAACCACCTAACAGCAGCTTTTTGCTGGCTGGAGGGTGGTTGCTTTGTTTTTTGTTTTTTTGTTTTTCTCTTAAAATGGACGGATTAATGGATCACGACACAGGACCGGCTGGAGAGACACGTATGGCAAACGACACTGGACTGGTTGGAGAGAGACGTATGGCAAACGACACTGGATTGGCTGGAGAGAGACGCATGGCAAACGATAATGGACTGTCTGGAGAGAGACGCATGGCAAACGATACTGGATTTGGCGGAGAGACACGATCAGTAAATGTCACTGGACTGGGAAATCGACTACGAGCTGGGAATGGAAATAACCAAGGTACGATGGACAAATTTCTTGAGAGAAAATATCTAAAGGAGGCTACAGTGATTGTGAACGTAGAGAATGTGATCAAGGTGAGAGCAGAGGATATCATCAAGGCTGTATCAAAACAATGTGGACACGGGAAAATCCTGGCACTAAGGCCAAGACAAGGAAAAGAATATGAATTAACAATGGAGAAAGAAGAAACATGTGACAAACTGATTGATGGACTGATGATAAAAGGAGTGAAATGTGAGGTAAAAAATTTGCAAAACAGAGATTATGTTGTTTCCTTCATGCACCTGCCCGTCTATATTGATGACAAAGAAATTATAGGTAAATTGGAAGGATGGGGAGTTAATCCCATTTCACAGATAAAAAGAAGATGTTACCCGGGCACTGACATAGAAGACGGAACAAGGTTCCTAAAAGTGAGATTCCCCAAAGATGTCGCATCTTTGCCATATAGCACAAAGCTGGAAACAGCAGAAGGGCAGCAGTATTTTAGGGTGATGCACAGCCATCAGGTGAAGACCTCTAGGCTGTGCATGAGCCCTGGACACCTGCTGAAAGACTGCCCAGATTTTAAGTGCCGGAAGTGCGAGGAGAGGGGACATTTTGCAAGAGATTGCAATGCTGTCAGATGCCCAGGGTGTCAAGACGTTTTAAATAAATGTGAATGTTGGATGGAAAGAGGAAGGAGGTATGGAACTTCAGTTGGACGGACAGGTGCATGAAGGAAACAGCGAGGTGGAAAGAGAAACTGATGAAGGACAAGAGGAAGGCGGATTGCAACAAGAAGAAACAGAAGGAGGAGCGAGCAACAGAGAGGAAGAAGGAGAAAAAGTAAATGATGTAGACGAGGAGCATACAACAGAACAGGACACCCAATGGACGGAAATGGAAATATCGGACAGTTTTAAAAATCTTTTAGATGGCATGGACGGAGATGGACATAGAATGGATGATCAAAACAAAGAAATGGACAGTGGAGAAGAAACGAGGATGGATAACATGGAAAAAGACAGAGAGGAGAGAGGACAAATAAGAAGGCGAACATTAAAGGTAAAACCAAATGTGGAAAATGCTAGAAAAAAGATAATGACAATGGGCGGAGTGAAAATTGTAAACAGATATGAAGTGTTAAGTGGGTTGGAGGGAGAAGATGGAAAGTAATGTTTGTTATGTATTTATTTTTCTTTTTAATGGTTTTAAGTTGTGTTACTTTTAATGCAAGGGGACTGATGGACATGGGTAAATTTGAAAAAGTGAAGGAAAAATGCCAAGGCGAAGATGTTATTGTTTTACAAGAAACAAAATGGAAAGAGAGTGTGATGGAGGACTATAAAAAGAAATGGGAAGGGGATATTTTATATTAGATGTTTTTAATTCAAGTAGGGTAGTGTATAAAGATAAGATGGGGAAATGTATGGTGGTTGAAGTAAATTGTGAAGGACGTGAACTGATTTTAGTCAATGTACATGCACCAACAGAGGATAAGGAAAAGAAAGATTTTTTTTATGTTTTAAGAAATATCATAAACAAGTATACGGAAATAATAATGGTAGGGGATTTTAACACAGTTTTTAGTAAACAAGACATGGCAGAAGGAATGGTTTTTAAAAATGACAAGGGGAGAAAAGAATTAAAAGCATTAATGGGAGAAAAAGATATCATCGATGTGTGGAGAGAAAGAAATGAAAAGATAAAAGAATTTTCAAGGAGGCAAATAGTGGGGCAGTTTGTGTGTGAAACAAGAATAGACTTTATTTTATGTACAAGAAATGTGGAGAATTTTATAAAAAAGATTAAGTATGAAGTTTTAGTGATCACAAGTTTTTATTTTTTTAAGTAGACTGGAGTAAAGTGCAAAGAGGGCCGGGAGTCTGGATTTTAAATACAGAGGTTTTAAAGAATGAAGATTATGTTTTAAGTATAAAGGAGATAATTGAAAAGGAAAAAGAAAATGAAATGTATAGTGAGGATAAGCGAATGTGGTGGGAGAACGTGAAATATCTGGTAAAAAAGTTTACAATAACATATTGCAAATTAATTAATAAATGTAAGAAAAATAAGGAAAGAGAGCTAAGACAAAACTTAAATGAGGAACTGGATAAGGCAGAAAAAAGCATAGAGAAAATAAAAGAAATAGAAGGTAGACTGAAGGAAATGGAAGAGGAGAAATATGAAGCTGCAAGATTAAGAAGCAAAGCAAAATATACAGTGGAGGGGGAGAAGTGCACAAAATTTTTCTTTGATCTAGAGAAAAGAAAAGGGAAAGCAGTCATGATTAAAGAAATAAGGGGCAAAAATGGGAGAATAGTAGAAGAAAATGCAGACATTTTAGAGGAAATAAAATCATATTATGAGAACTTATTCTGTACAGAGGGGGTAAAAGAAGGAGAAAAAGTGGAATTACTGAAGCAAATAAAAGCCAGAGTAGGAGAAGTGGATAAACAAGAGTGTGATGATGAAGTAAGAGAAGAAGAAATAAAAAGAGCAATAATTGGGTTAAACAAGAGGAAAAGTCCAGGGATAGATGGGTTGGGGAGTGAGTTTTACATTGTTTTTAAAGATGTTTTAACAACTATCTTAAAAGAAGTATTTGACGAGATTTTTAGGAAAGGTGAGATGAACGAAAGGATGGGAATGGGATTAATGAAGCTGATATATAGAGTTGGGTCCGAGTCCACCTTTGTCGAGTACGAGTCAAGACCAAGTCCACAAACATCGAGTCCAAGTCCGAGTCCGAGTCCAAAAGGGGCCGAGTTGGACTCAAGTCCGAGTTCTTAAAGGCCGAGTCCGAGTCGAGTCCGCTCGAGTCCAGAAAGTAATTAAATTTAAAAAAAGAGTATAAATTGGTATTGTACATTTTTACATTCTATTAATATTTTAACCTTTCAACCCATTAAACCAATGGCAATATAAAAATGTAATAAAAAATACCACTGTTACATCTAGTCATTGCCATTGAACATTTTTATTTTATGTCAACCTAACTAGTTTCCTATCAAAAAAAGTTTTCAAAGGTTTTATTGTATTACAAGTGCATGAAAATACAAATGAACCTATTTTATTATTGTATCACACTATATTGTCCTCCAGTTAAAGATGACATTTCAGTTATTTAATGCCTCTCCCCCACATTTGACAGAGGTAAAGTGCAGCCAATGAGGAGATCCTTAATGATGGCATTATGAATTTCTTGTTGTCTTGGAGAACTTGCATCATAAAGTTGCATTGCTTGTTTGGTCAGTTCTGGTCTTGCAAATCCTGCAATGCTGAGCTGTGCAGCATCTGTTGGTTGCTGCTGCTGTCTTTGGTAGTCGGTTGCATCGGTTTCGGATCACCAGTACACTGAACCGAAAACCGTTTCTTTCGGAGGCGTCCGATTTGAGAACCGATGAACTGATGATACTGCGCATGCGTGTAATTTTTCAAGTATTTTGTTAAACATCGGAAAGTGTGATAAAACTATCAAAAAAAAAAAAAAAAAAAAAATATATATATATATATATATACGTTTTTTTTTTTTTTAAGATCGGGGCTACATGTTTCTAATCTGTATATTGTAGATTATGTATGGGCCAAAGGGGTTTTCAGGGAAGTTAGACAATAATTAAGACTCTAAAGACATGTTTAATATGAATAAGGGATGATTTATGAAATATCTGTACTGTATTTATAGTTAATGATGACAGATTCACAAACTGAGTTTGTAGTAAACAGAACATGAACATGAGTAGAGCAGCTGATGATACTGAACTGCAGCACGTGCCGGTGTCCTGACATTTTATCCTACCCTGTCAGATTTTCCTACCCGGGTTTTGAGCGATTCGCGTTCTCGATTTAAGAACCGGTTGTATCAGTTTTCAGATCATCAGTAAACTGAACCGAAAACCGTTTCTTTCGGACGCGTCCGATTCGAGAACCGAGGAGCTGATGATAATGCGCATTCGTGATTCAGCATGAAGCCGAATGACTCACAGCGCGTCTGAACCGAACTGATTCTTTTGGTGATTGATTCTGAACTGATTTTGTGCTAATGTAATGAGTGCGGGTAAACCGAGGGCTTGAAGGAACGGCACTCTGACGAAACGTAAGTTCATTTAATAACAAATAAATCGCAATGGATTATGTATCCGGTGAACTGTTTTTTTTTCAACCGGTTTATTGAATCAAACCGTCCGAAAGAACCGGTTCGCGGAAAAGAATCGAACTTCCCATCACTAATCCACATTGATATCCAGTGAGTGGTGCGTGTGTTTCGTCTGCAAGCAGGAGACTTCTGCCTGCCGGTGTGGTGCAGTAAAATGACAGAAGGGGAGACATTCATTAATTTATCATTTCAATTTTATGCTGGTTTTATTGTTACACGTGACGCGGACTCGACTGTACTCAGAATATTTTCCGAGTCCAAAATGTTCAAGTCCGTGTCAAGTCCGAGTACAAATTCACCCGAGTGCGTGACAAGTCCGAGTTCATTCAAAATTGGACTCGAGTCCGGACTCGAGTCCGAGTCCAAGTTCGAGTACCCCAACTCTACTGATATATAAAAGGAAAGGAGACAAAGTGGAGTTAAAGAATTATAGGCCTATAACAATGCTTAACACAGATTTAAAGATTTTATCATAAATTTTAGCTAACAGATTAAAAGAAGTGATGCCCACAATAATTCAAACAAACCAAGCTTACAGTATTAAAGGAAGAGACATTGCAGATACAACAATGAGCATAAAAGATACCATAAGATATATTAATGAAAAGAAGAAAGATGGTTTTATAATCAGTTTGGACTTTGAGAAGGCTTTTGACAGGGTAGAGCATGACTTTTTATTTGGGGTTTTGAATACTTTTGGTTTTGGACGGAATTTTATTAAATGGGTTAAGATTTTATATAAAGGTGCTGTAACGAGAGTTAAATGTAATGGGTTTTTAACAGAGTGTTTTAAATTAACAAGATCAATTAGACAGGGCTGCCCGTTGTCGGCACTTTTATATGCTTTAGTTGCGGAACCACTTAGGTTAATGGTAGAACAGGAAGGGAGAATAAAAGGAATAGGCATAGAGGGAGGAGAGAATAAAATATTTCAATACGCTGATGATACTACGCTATTGCTGCAAGATTTGTTGAGTGTAAGGGAAGCGATGAAAATAGTACAATCATTTTGCAGGGGATCTGGGGCTAAAGTGAATGAGGATAAAACGGTATACATGAGATTTGGGCGAAGTGAGGTTTTAACTGGGCACTTTAATTTTAAGGAAATGAATGAAATAAAGATTTTAGGTGTTTTAATGGGGAGGGATGAAACCAAAGCAGAAGGAATTATGTGGGAGGAGATGTTTGGAGGGATCGAGAGAAGGTTGAATTTTTGGAGATTAATGTCCTTAACTTTGAAGGGGAGGGTTTTAATTTTGAATGTTTTAATGGTTTCTAAGTTATGGCATATTTTATATGTGTCTTCAATGCCGTTGTGGACAGAAAAAAGGCTGAAAAAATGTTTTTTAGATTTTTTATGGGAAGGAAAGCCACCGAGAATTGCATATAACACTTTAATAGGAGCAATGGGGAAGTGGGGGCTAGGGCTAATGGACGTGGAGCAAAGAAAGAACAGTTTAAGGGTGAAAATCATAAGCAAATATCTAGACGAAGGAAATAAAGCAGCATGGAAAAGAACAATGGGGCATTTTTTCAACAAGTGTAGTCATTTTAATCTGGGGGACAACATTTTATGGATGAAAACAAAAAATTGGATGACGGAGGGGATGCCAGAATTTTATAGAGAACTGATGGGAGCATGGGGAAAATTTTTAGATAATGTGCATTTTAAGCCACAAGGTAGAGAGAACATTTTAAATCAGCCTTTATTCTTAAATAACTGCATTTTAAATCAAGGGAAGCAGGTTTTTTTTTAAGAAGTGGTGGGATGTGGGAATCATGAAAGTCAGAGATGCTTTATATGAATTCAAAGAGGGGTTTTCACCAGTTCAATACATTGTGGATGTGATGGAGGAGGCAAAGGAGGATTATACCAGACAAGAGATTACAAACAAATATGATTTAATTAAGAATGCTATACCTAAAGAATGGATAAAGAGAATTGAAAATATGGAAGAAGAAGATCAAGGAAAAGATGTGTATGTAAATCTGGGGGGGGGGGGGGGGAATTGTGTGCTTTTAAAGAATGTAAAGTGAAAATGTTTTATTGTTTTTTTAGAGATGTGGTTTTCAAGAAACCTGTTGTAAATGAATATTGGCTACAGATGTTCAATGATGTAACAGAAGAAAAAATATGGGGGAATATAAAGGGGAAAATTGTACAGACTAAACTGGAGAATATGAAATATTTTATCAGAAACAAAGCAGTGTTCACAGACGTAATTTTAAGCAAAATTGGGATGGAGGAAAGTGCAATATGTAAAGTTTGCCAAGATGCTGATGAAGGGTTTTTACACTTGTTTTTATATTGTGATAAGCTGAAAGATTTTAATGAGAGGTGTAAAAGCATGATTTTAAGTTTGAGAGGAGAGGGAAATGGGAACTTTGAGTGGGAAAAGGTGTTAATGTTGGGCATTAATGAGAAATGTAAACATGAGAAGCTGATAAATTTACTTGTGATGCTGATGAAAAGTGCGATTTGGGAAAGAAGAGTGGTGGTGAAAAAGGAAAATGTTTTAATTGATGTATGGAATGTGTTCAGGAGAAAAGTTGAAAATTATGTTGAATGTCTGTTTTATTATTTTAAGTTGGAGGAATCGATTGATGTCTTTTATAATATTTTTACTCAGGAGGTGTTAAAGGTTTTCAAAGAGCTGGGGATTGAATTGTCATTTTTAAAAGATTAAAATATTTAATGACTTCTTTTTAAATGTATGTAAGATGTCTGTCAATTCAAATTAGGAGTTTTGTATGTCAAAGAAAGAATCTTATGTTTTTTTGTATGTGAATAATTGATATGTATGTTTGAATTGATAAATTTCTTCAATAAAAAAAAAAAAAAAAAAAAAAAAAAAAAGGCTATGCCCGATCTCGTCTGATCTCGGAAGCTAAGCAGGTTTGGGCCTGGTTAGTACTTGGATGGGAGACCGCCTGGGAATACCAGGTGCTGTAAGCTTTTTGGACTTTTTTCACTTAGTATATAATAATTTTGCCAAAAAATAGAGTCAATGCCTGATCTCTGAATATTAGCAGGTTTGGGCCTGCTTAGTACATGGATGGGAGACTGCCTGGGAATACCAGGTGTTTTAATCTTTTTGGAAAATTTCACGAATTATATAATAATCTTTCATAAAAAAAAAAAAAAAGAGTCAATGCCCGATCTCTGAATCTTAGCAGGTTTAGGTCTGGTTAGTACTTTGATGAGAGACTGCCTAGGAATACCAGGTGCTTTAAGCTTTTGGGTTTTCATTCCTACTTATATAATGTACTGGCGATAAGATTGGCTGGTCTTTAAATAGCCCTCTCTTTGCAGCAGACTTCGCTTACGGCCATACCATCCTGGCTATGCCCGATCTCGTCTGATTTCGGAAGCTAAGCAGGTTTGGGCCTGGTTAGTACTTGGATGGGAGACCGCCTGGGAATACCAGGTGCTGTAAGCTTTTTGGAAATTTTTCACTTCGTATATAATAATTTTGCCAAAAAATAGAGTCAATGCCAATCTCTGAATATTAGCAGGTTTGGGCCTGGTTAGTACTTGGATGGGAGACCGCCTGGGAATACCAGGTGCTGTAAGCTTTTTGGACATTTTTCACTTAGTATATAATAATTTTGCCAAAAAATAGAGCCAATGCCTGATCTCTGAATATCAGCAGGTTTGGGCCTGCTTAGTACATGGATGGGAGACTGCCTGGGAATACCAGGTGCTTTAATCTTTTTGGAAAATTTCACGAATTATATAATAATCTTTCATTAAAAAAAAAAAAAAAAGATTCAATACCCGATCTCTGAATCTTAGCAGGTTTAGGTCTGGTTAGTACTTTGATGAGAGACTGCCTAGGAATACCAGGTGCTTTTAGCTTTTGGGTTTTCTTTCCTACTTATATAATGTACTGGCGATTAGATTGGCTGGTCTTTAAATAGCCCTCTCTTTGCAGCAGTCTTCGCTTACGGCCATACCAACCTGGCTATGCCTGATCTCGTCTGATCTCTGAAGCTAAGCAGGTTTGGGCCTGGTTAGTACTTGGATGGGAGACCGCCTGGGAATACCAGGTGCTGTAAGCTTTTTGGACATATTTCTCTTAGTTTTTAATAATTTTGCCAAAAAATAGAGTCAATGCCCGATCTCTGAATCTTAGCAGGTTTAGGTCTGGTTAGTACTTTTATGAGAGACTGCCTAGGAATACCAGGTGCTTTAAGCTTTTGGGTTTTCTTTCCTACTTATATAATGTACTGGCGATAAGATTGGCTGGTCTTTAAATAGCCCTCTCTTTGCAGCAGACTTCGCTTACGGCCATACCAACCTGGCTATGTCCGATCTCGTCTGATCTCGGAAGCTAAGCAGGTTTGGGCCTGGTTAGTACTTGGATGGGAGACCGCCTGGGAATACCAGGTGCTGTAAGCTTTTTGGACATTTTTCACTTAGTATATAATAATTTTGCCAAAAAATAGAGTCAGTGCCTGATCTCTGAATATTAGCAGGTTTGGGCCTGTTTAGTACATGGATGGGAGACTGCCTGGGAATATACTGCCTTTAATTATAATTTTGCATTATTGAGACACTGTTTTCCTAATGAATGTTGTTCAGTGCTTTGACGCAATGTATTTTGTTTAAAGCACTATATAAATAAAGGTGATTGATTGATTGATTGAATACCAGGTGCTGTAAGCTTTTTGGACATTTTTCACTTAGTATATAATAATTTTGCCAAAAAAAAGTCAATGCCCGATCTCTGAATATTTGCAGGTTTAGGTCTGGTTAGTACTTTTATGAGAGACTGCCTAGGAATACCAGGTGCTTTAAGCTTTTGGGTTTTCTTTCCTACTTATATAATGTACTGGCGATAAGATTGGCTGGTCTTTAAATAGCCCTCTCTTTGCAGCAGACTTCGCTTACGGCCATACCAACCTGGCTATGTCCGATCTCGTCTGATCTCGGAAGCTAAGCAGGTTTGGGCCTGGTTAGTACTTGGATGGGAGACCGCCTGGGAATACCAGGTGCTGTAAGCTTTTTGGACATTTTTCACTTAGTATATAATAATTTTGCCAAAAAATAGAGTCAGTGCCTGATCTCTGAATATTAGCAGGTTTGGGCCTGTTTAGTACATGGATGGGAGACTGCCTGGGAATATACTGCCTTTAATTATAATTTTGCATTATTGAGACACTGTTTTCCTAATGAATGTTGTTCAGTGCTTTGACGCAATGTATTTTGTTTAAAGCACTATATAAATAAAGGTGATTGATTGATTGATTGAATACCAGGTGCTGTAAGCTTTTTGGACATTTTTCACTTAGTATATAATAATTTTGCCAAAAAAAAGTCAATGCCCGATCTCTGAATATTTGCAGGTTTGGGCCTGGTTAGTACATGGATGGGAGACAGCCTGGGAATACCAGGTGCTTTAATCTTTTTGGAAAATTTCCCGAATTATATAATAATCTTTCATTAAAAAAAAAAAAAAAGAGTCAATGCCCGATCTCTGAATCTTAGCAGGTTTAGGTCTGGTTAGTACTTTGATGAGAGACTGCCTAGGAATACCAGGTGCTTTAAGCTTTTGGGCTTTCTTTCCTACTTATATAATGTACTGGCGATAAGATTGGCTGATCTTTAAATAGCCCTCTCTTTGCAGCAGTCTTCGCTTACGGCCATACCAACCTGGCTATGCCTGATCTCGTCTGATCTCTGAAGCTAAGCAGGTTTGGGCCTGGTTAGTACTTGGATGGGAGACCGCCTGGGAATACCAGGTGCTGTAAGCTTTTTGGACATTTTTCACTTAGTTTTTAATAATTTTGCCAAAAAATAGAGTCAATGCCTGATCTCTGAATCTTAGCAGGTTTAGGTCTGGTTAGTACTTTTATGAGAGACTGCCTAGGAATACCAGGTGCTTTAAGCTTTTGGGTTTTCTTTCCTACTTATATAATGTACTGGCGATAAGATTGGCTGTTCTTTAAATAGCCCTCTCTTTGCAGCAGACTTCGCTTACGGCCATACCAACCTGGCTATGCCCGATCTCGTCTGATCTCGTAAGCTAAGCAGGTTTGGGCCTGGTTAGTACTTGGATGGGAGCCCGCCTGGGTATACCAGGTGCTGTAAGCTTTTTGGACATTTTTCACTTAGTATATAATAATTTTGCCAAAAAATAGAGTCAATGCCCGATCTCTGAATATTAGCAGGTTTGGGCCTGGTTAGTACATGGATGGGAGACTGCCTGGGAATACCAGGTGCTTTAATCTTTTTGGAAAATTTCACGAATTATATAATAATCTTTCATTAAAAAAAAAAAAAAAAGATTCAATGCCCGATCTCTGAATCTTAGCAGGTTTAGGTCTGGTTAGTACTTTGATGAGAGACTGCCTAGGAATACCAGGTGCTTTTAGCTTTTGGGTTTTCTTTCCTACTTATATAATGTACTGGCGATTAGATTGGCTGGTCTTTAAATAGCCCTCTCTTTGCAGCAGTCTTCGCTTACGGCCATACCAACCTGGCTATGCCTGATCTCGTCTGATCTCTGAAGCTAAGCAGGTTTGGGCCTGGTTAGTACTTGGATGGGAGACCGCCTGGGAATACCAGGTGCTGTAAGCTTTTTGGACATTTTTCTCTTAGTTTTTAATAATTTTGCCAAAAAATAGAGTCAATGCCCGATCTCTGAATCTTAGCAGGTTTAGGTCTGGTTAGTACTTTTATGAGAGACTGCCTAGGAATACCAGGTGCTTTAAGCTTTTGGGTTTTCTTTCCTACTTATATAATGTACTGGCGATAAGATTGGCTGTTCTTTAAATAGCCCTCTCTTTGCAGCAGACTTCGCTTACGGCCATACCAACCTGGCTATGCCCGATCTCGTCTGATCTCGTAAGCTAAGCAGGTTTGGGCCTGGTTAGTACTTGGATGGGAGCCCGCCTGGGTATACCAGGTGCTGTAAGCTTTTTGGACATTTTTCACTTAGTATATAATAATTTTGCCAAAAAATAGAGTCAATGCCCGATCTCTGAATATTAGCAGGTTTGGGCCTGGTTAGTACATGGATGGGAGACTGCCTGGGAATACCAGGTGCTTTAATCTTTTTGGAAAATTTCACGAATTATATAATAATCTTTCATTAAAAAAAAAAAAAAAAGATTCAATGCCCGATCTCTGAATCTTAGCAGGTTTAGGTCTGGTTAGTACTTTGATGAGAGACTGCCTAGGAATACCAGGTGCTTTTAGCTTTTGGGTTTTCTTTCCTACTTATATAATGTACTGGCGATTAGATTGGCTGGTCTTTAAATAGCCCTCTCTTTGCAGCAGTCTTCGCTTACGGCCATACCAACCTGGCTATGCCTGATCTCGTCTGATCTCTGAAGCTAAGCAGGTTTGGGCCTGGTTAGTACTTGGATGGGAGACCGCCTGGGAATACCAGGTGCTGTAAGCTTTTTGGACATTTTTCTCTTAGTTTTTAATAATTTTGCCAAAAAATAGAGTCAATGCCCGATCTCTGAATCTTAGCAGGTTTAGGTCTGGTTAGTACTTTTATGAGAGACTGCCTAGGAATACCAGGTGCTTTAAGCTTTTGGGTTTTCTTTCCTACTTATATAATGTACTGGCGATAAGATTGGCTGGTCTTTAAATAGCCCTCTCTTTGCAGCAGACTTCGCTTACGGCCATACCAACCTGGCTATGTCCGATCTCGTCTGATCTCGGAAGCTAAGCAGGTTTGGGCCTGGTTAGTACTTGGATGGGAGACCGCCTTGGAATACCAGGTGCTGTAAGCTTTTTGGACATTTTTCACTTAATATATAATAATTTTGCCAAAAAATAGAGACAGTGCCTGATCTCTGAATATTAGCAGGTTTGGGCCTGTTTAGTACATGGATGGGAGACTGCCTGGGAATATACTGCCTTTAATTATAATTTTGCATTATTGAGACACTGTTTTCCTAATGAATGTTGTTCAGTGCTTTGACGCAATGTATTTTGTTTAAAGCACTATATAAATAAAGGTGATTGATTGATTGATTGAATACCAGGTGCTGTAAGCTTTTTGGACATTTTTCACTTAGTATATAATAATTTTGCCAAAAAAAAGTCAATGCCCGATCTCTGAATATTTGCAGGTTTGGGCCTGGTTAGTACATGGATGGGAGACAGCCTGGGAATACCAGGTGCTTTAATCTTTTTGGAAAATTTCACGAATTATATAATAATCTTTCATTAAAAAAAAAAAAAAGAGTCAATGCCCGATCTCTGAATCTTAGCAGGTTTAGGTCTGGTTAGTACTTTGATGAGAGACTGCCTAGGAATACCAGGTGCTTTAAGCTTTTGGGTTTTCATTCCTACTTATATAATGTACTGGCGATAAGATTGGCTGGTCTTTAAATAGCCCTCTCTTTGCAGCAGACTTCGCTTACGGCCATACCATCCTGGCTATGCCCGATCTCGTCTGATTTCGGAAGCTAAGCAGGTTTGGGCCTGGTTAGTACTTGGATGGGAGACCGCCTGGGAATACCAGGTGCTGTAAGCTTTTTGGAAATTTTTCACTTCGTATATAATAATTTTGCCAAAAAATAGAGTCAATGCCAATCTCTGAATATTAGCAGGTTTGGGCCTGGTTAGTACTTGGATGGGAGACCGCCTGGGAATACCAGGTGCTGTAAGCTTTTTGGACATTTTTCACTTAGTATATAATAATTTTGCCAAAAAATAGAGCCAATGCCTGATCTCTGAATATCAGCAGGTTTGGGCCTGCTTAGTACATGGATGGGAGACTGCCTGGGAATACCAGGTGCTTTAATCTTTTTGGAAAATTTCACGAATTATATAATAATCTTTCATTAAAAAAAAAAAAAAAGATTCAATACCCGATCTCTGAATCTTAGCAGGTTTAGGTCTGGTTAGTACTTTGATGAGAGACTGCCTAGGAATACCAGGTGCTTTTAGCTTTTGGGTTTTCTTTCCTACTTATATAATGTACTGGCGATTAGATTGGCTGGTCTTTAAATAGCCCTCTCTTTGCAGCAGTCTTCGCTTACGGCCATACCAACCTGGCTATGCCTGATCTCGTCTGATCTCTGAAGCTAAGCAGGTTTGGGCCTGGTTAGTACTTGGATGGGAGACCGCCTGGGAATACCAGGTGCTGTAAGCTTTTTGGACATATTTCTCTTAGTTTTTAATAATTTTGCCAAAAAATAGAGTCAATGCCCGATCTCTGAATCTTAGCAGGTTTAGGTCTGGTTAGTACTTTTATGAGAGACTGCCTAGGAATACCAGGTGCTTTAAGCTTTTGGGTTTTCTTTCCTACTTATATAATGTACTGGCGATAAGATTGGCTGGTCTTTAAATAGCCCTCTCTTTGCAGCAGACTTCGCTTACGGCCATACCAACCTGGCTATGTCCGATCTCGTCTGATCTCGGAAGCTAAGCAGGTTTGGGCCTGGTTAGTACTTGGATGGGAGACCGCCTGGGAATACCAGGTGCTGTAAGCTTTTTGGACATTTTTCACTTAGTATATAATAATTTTGCCAAAAAATAGAGTCAGTGCCTGATCTCTGAATATTAGCAGGTTTGGGCCTGTTTAGTACATGGATGGGAGACTGCCTGGGAATATACTGCCTTTAATTATAATTTTGCATTATTGAGACACTGTTTTCCTAATGAATGTTGTTCAGTGCTTTGACGCAATGTATTTTGTTTAAAGCACTATATAAATAAAGGTGATTGATTGATTGATTGAATACCAGGTGCTGTAAGCTTTTTGGACATTTTTCACTTAGTATATAATAATTTTGCCAAAAAAAAGTCAATGCCCGATCTCTGAATATTTGCAGGTTTGGGCCTGGTTAGTACATGGATGGGAGACAGCCTGGGAATACCATGTGCTTTAATCTTTTTGGAAAATTTCCCGAATTATATAATAATCTTTCATTAAAAAAAAAAAAAAAGAGTCAATGCCCGATCTCTGAATCTTAGCAGGTTTAGGTCTGGTTAGTACTTTGATGAGAGACTGCCTAGGAATACCAGGTGCTTTAAGCTTTTGGGCTTTCTTTCCTACTTATATAATGTACTGGCGATAAGATTGGCTGATCTTTAAATAGCCCTCTCTTTGCAGCAGTCTTCGCTTACGGCCATACCAACCTGGCTATGCCTGATCTCGTCTGATCTCTGAAGCTAAGCAGGTTTGGGCCTGGTTAGTACTTGGATGGGAGACCGCCTGGGAATACCAGGTGCTGTAAGCTTTTTGGACATTTTTCACTTAGTTTTTAATAATTTTGCCAAAAAATAGAGTCAATGCCTGATCTCTGAATCTTAGCAGGTTTAGGTCTGGTTAGTACTTTTATGAGAGACTGCCTAGGAATACCAGGTGCTTTAAGCTTTTGGGTTTTCTTTCCTACTTATATAATGTACTGGCGATAAGATTGGCTGTTCTTTAAATAGCCCTCTCTTTGCAGCAGACTTCGCTTACGGCCATACCAACCTGGCTATGCCCGATCTCGTCTGATCTCGTAAGCTAAGCAGGTTTGGGCCTGGTTAGTACTTGGATGGGAGCCCGCCTGGGTATACCAGGTGCTGTAAGCTTTTTGGACATTTTTCACTTAGTATATAATAATTTTGCCAAAAAATAGAGTCAATGCCCGATCTCTGAATATTAGCAGGTTTGGGCCTGGTTAGTACATGGATGGGAGACTGCCTGGGAATACCAGGTGCTTTAATCTTTTTGGAAAATTTCACGAATTATATAATAATCTTTCATTAAAAAAAAAAAAAAAAAGATTCAATGCCCGATCTCTGAATCTTAGCAGGTTTAGGTCTGGTTAGTACTTTGATGAGAGACTGCCTAGGAATACCAGGTGCTTTTAGCTTTTGGGTTTTCTTTCCTACTTATATAATGTACTGGCGATTAGATTGGCTGGTCTTTAAATAGCCCTCTCTTTGCAGCAGTCTTCGCTTACGGCCATACCAACCTGGCTATGCCTGATCTCGTCTGATCTCTGAAGCTAAGCAGGTTTGGGCCTGGTTAGTACTTGGATGGGAGACCGCCTGGGAATACCAGGTGCTGTAAGCTTTTTGGACATTTTTCTCTTAGTTTTTAATAATTTTGCCAAAAAATAGAGTCAATGCCCGATCTCTGAATCTTAGCAGGTTTAGGTCTGGTTAGTACTTTTATGAGAGACTGCCTAGGAATACCAGGTGCTTTAAGCTTTTGGGTTTTCTTTCCTACTTATATAATGTACTGGCGATAAGATTGGCTGGTCTTTAAATAGCCCTCTCTTTGCAGCAGACTTCGCTTACGGCCATACCAACCTGGCTATGCCTGATCTCGTCTGATCTCTGAAGCTAAGCAGGTTTGGGCCTGGTTAGTACTTGGATGGGAGACCGCCTGGGAATACCAGGTGCTGTAAGCTTTTTGGACATTTTTCACTTAGTTTTTAATAATTTTGCCAAAAAATAGAGTCAATGCCTGATCTCTGAATCTTAGCAGGTTTAGGTCTGGTTAGTACTTTTATGAGAGACTGCCTAGGAATACCAGGTGCTTTAAGCTTTTGGGTTTTCTTTCCTACTTATATAATGTACTGGCGATAAGATTGGCTGTTCTTTAAATAGCCCTCTCTTTGCAGCAGACTTCGCTTACGGCCATACCAACCTGGCTATGCCCGATCTCGTCTGATCTCGTAAGCTAAGCAGGTTTGGGCCTGGTTAGTACTTGGATGGGAGCCCGCCTGGGTATACCAGGTGCTGTAAGCTTTTTGGACATTTTTCACTTAGTATATAATAATTTTGCCAAAAAATAGAGTCAATGCCCGATCTCTGAATATTAGCAGGTTTGGGCCTGGTTAGTACATGGATGGGAGACTGCCTGGGAATACCAGGTGCTTTAATCTTTTTGGAAAATTTCACGAATTATATAATAATCTTTCATTAAAAAAAAAAAAAAAAGATTCAATGCCCGATCTCTGAATCTTAGCAGGTTTAGGTCTGGTTAGTACTTGGATGGGAGACCGCCTGGGAATACCAGGTGCTGTAAGCTTTTTGGACATATTTCTCTTAGTTTTTAATAATTTTGCCAAAAAATAGAGTCAATGCCCGATCTCTGAATCTTAGCAGGTTTAGGTCTGGTTAGTACTTTTATGAGAGACTGCCTAGGAATACCAGGTGCTTTAAGCTTTTGGGTTTTCTTTCCTACTTATATAATGTACTGGCGATAAGATTGGCTGGTCTTTAAATAGCCCTCTCTTTGCAGCAGACTTCGCTTACGGCCATACCAACCTGGCTATGTCCGATCTCGTCTGATCTCGGAAGCTAAGCAGGTTTGGGCCTGGTTAGTACTTGGATGGGAGACCGCCTGGGAATACCAGGTGCTGTAAGCTTTTTGGACATTTTTCACTTAGTATATAATAATTTTGCCAAAAAATAGAGTCAGTGCCTGATCTCTGAATATTAGCAGGTTTGGGCCTGTTTAGTACATGGATGGGAGACTGCCTGGGAATATACTGCCTTTAATTATAATTTTGCATTATTGAGACACTGTTTTCCTAATGAATGTTGTTCAGTGCTTTGACGCAATGTATTTTGT
>NC_068417.1:44597597-44602597 GCF_023724105.1 Carassius gibelio
GAAAAAATCTCTATGATGGACTTATTAAGAGGTGTAAAGAAGGAGTGTGGAGAAGTGGTGGGATGCAGAGTGAGAGGAGAAAGGTCATACGAACTTACAATGAAGGATGATATGGCAAAGAGTAAACTGATGGACGGTGTTAGAGTAAAAGGAGCAATGGTGCACGCCAGAGACATTGTGAACAATGAAATGGTAGTGTCATTTATTAACCTGCCGGTTTATTTGGAAGATCAGAAGATTTTTGCAAAGCTGGAAGAATGGGAAGTTAAACCACTGTCCGCCATTAAGCGCCGGGTATGGCCAGGAACTGATATTTTAGATGGAACGAGATTTTTAAAAGTCCGGTTCACTGATGAAGTTCGCTCACTCCCATATTCAACCAGGTTTGAAACATTAAGAGGCACAGAGTACTTTCGTGTCATACACGACAGGCAGGTGCGTGTATGCAGGTTGTGCATTAAAACAGGACATTTATTTCGAGAATGCCCAGAGTTTAAATGTTTTTCATGTGGCAAGGTAGGCCACTATGCAAGGGAGTGTGGAGAGCAAACAGAGAGAGTAATAGAGGAGGAGGGTGAGCAAAGTGAAGACGATGAGAGGAGGGAAGACGATCAAACAGAGAAGCAAAGCACAGTGAGCGAGGATGACATGGAGGTTACAAAATATGGAGGAGAAAGTGGTAATGGACAGGATGGAGCTGTAAGGGGACAGAGAGCTGGAACAGCTGGTGAGGAGGCCGATGATGGAGAAAGGAGGGAGGAGGAGGAAGAAGAGGAGGAGAAGCAAGATGAACAAGACGAAGAGGAGGAAGAGTATGAAGAGGATGTAAAGCTACTGGGAACTAAACAAGAGAAAAAAGTAGAGCAACAAGCAGTACCTCAAAGGAAAGAAAGTAAGATTCCTCAACGAATGCAGACAACACTACAAAAACTGACTGTCAAAAGAAAGGCGGAGAGAGATAAGGACAGAATTGAACTGATAAAAGAACAACGCTCTGGTACATGAATTCTATAAGGGCATTATATGTTTTGGGTTAAAAAAGAAATATATATATATATATAATTTTTTCTTTGGTTTGCTGGCATGGTTTCTGTAACTTCAGTAAATGCAAATGGGTTAAGGAATATTAACAAGTTGAAGGAATTAAAATTTACGTATAGGAGTGATATAATTTGTATTCAAGAAACAAATTGGGATGATGAAAAAGTGAGAGAAGTAAAGGATTTATGGAAGGGAGATATATACTTTAATAATGGTGCAAAAAATGCAAGGGGTGTAGCGATAATGATTAAAAAAGATAGGATTGAAAATGTAAGGCAAGTGTACAGAGATCAGATAGGGAGAATTTTAGTTATAGAATTTAAATTCAGAGGTATTGAATTCAGATTAATTAATATATATGTTCCCAACGTGGAAAATGATAAGAGATGTTGTATTGAGGAGCTAAGGGATCTAATTGTTGGAAGGTGCATAATAGTAGGCGACTTTAACATTATATGTAGTAGATTGGATGTTGGGAAAGGAGGGAGTTTCAGGTGGGAAAAATCAAGATTAATGTTAATGGAAGTAATGAGGGATAAGGGATTACTTGATGTATGGAGACATGAGAATCCGGAGAAGAGAGAGTTCACAAGGAGGCAGATGAGAGAAGGGATATTAAAGCAGAGTAGGATTGATTTAGTGATAGTGCAGGGAGATACCATAAGTTACATTGATGAAATAAGACATCAGCAGAATAACTTTAGTGATCATGATGGGGTTAGGTTTAGGATCAAAGTCGGAAGGAGAGAGGTGGGTGGAGGGATGTGGATACTAAATGCAGTGTATATTGAAGAAGAGGAGTATAAACAACAGATGAAAGTGTTACTACTTCAGGAAAATCAGTGGTTGGAGGAATGCTTGGAGGAAGATGAATTTAATAATGACATTGGTAAGAGATGGGAGGAGGTAAAAAATAAAATTAAAGCTTTAAGCATAAGGTATAGTAAGAAAAGAAAAGAGAGGATGATGAAAGAGGAAAGGGAGCTTAGAGAGCAAGTGAGGATAGAACTCAGCAGAGTAGATGATGACGAAGGATATTGCATGGAAAAGTATATAGAAGCAAATATGAGGTTAGAGAGATATGAGAAAGAAAAATGCAAAGGAGCAATTTTAAGGAGTAAGGCGAAATATGCACTGGAAGGAGAAAAGTGCACAGGGTATTTCCTGGGTTTAGAAAAAAGAAGGCAAGGTAAGACATATATCCATGAAATATATTCAAAAAAGAGAGAGATAATAACAGACTATGTAGATATATTGGAGAGGGTGCAAGAGTTTTATGGTGAGTTGTATATGAGAGGATGTGTGGATGAGGCAAGTATAGAGGACGTATTGAAGTGTGTAGAGAGGGAGCTAGGGGAAGAAGAAAAGGGATGGTGTGATAGAGAGATAGAGGAAGAAGAGGTTATAGCTGCAATAGAAGGTTTAAGAAGTGGGAAAAGCCCAGGAAGTGATGGGATAGGGACAGAATGGTACAAATTATATAAAAATGATGTAGCACCAATTTTAGTGGAAGTATATAAAGGAATGGAGAGAACAGAAATAATACAGAGTAAAATGGTAGAGGGAGTGATAACACTAGTTTTTAAGAAGGGGAATAAATTAGATTTAGAAAATTATAGGCCGATTAACTTGTTAAACACAGACTACAAAATACTCACCAAAGTTTTGGCAAACAGGATGAAAAGAGTAATCGGAGATATTATTCAGCCAACACAAAGCTACAGCATTCCTGGAAGAGATATAGCAGATACAATTGGAACAATCAGAGATGTGATTGAGTATATGAAGAGGGATGGGAAGGGTGGGATAGTTTTGGGGATAGACTGGAACAAGGCCTTTGATAGGGTCGAACACAAGTTTTTATTTAAGGTCTTGGAAAAGTTTGGTTTTGGGGAGAGAATGGTAGGATGGGTGAGGAGATTGTATGGAAGTGCAAGAAGCTGTGTAAAGGTGAACGGAATATTGACAGATACATTTGATGTGGGAAGGTCAGTGCGGCAAGGCTGCCCGCTATCCGCTTTGTTATACGCCCTTTCTGTTGAACCTTTGGCATCATTAATTAAGAGAGACAAGAGAATAAGAGGAATTGAGTTGCCATATGGAGGGAAGTGTATAATTAACCAGTATGCCGATGACACAACAGTGACAGTAAAGGAAATAAGCAGTGTGGGAAAGGTTTTAGAGTTGGTGGAAAAATATGGAAAGGCATCAGGGGCAAAAATAAATAGAGAAAAATCTGAAATAATGTATATAGGAGAAGTAGAAAGATCTGATGTAGGTGTGAGGGTTGAGGAAAAGTACATGAAAGTGTTGGGTGTATATTTAGGGGTAAATTCAAAGGAGGCAAGGGATATAACATGGGCTGGAGTGATAAATAAGATAAGAACAGTTTGTATTGCATGGAAAGGAAGAAAATTAAGGATAAAAGGGAAAATAATTGTGGTTAATAATCTTATGCTGTCGGTATGTGTATATGTAATGAGTGTAATTGAAATGCCTGAGTGGGTGATGAATGAGTTAAATAAAATTGTACATGATTTTATATGGGAAGGGAAGGGAGTGAAAATTGCACAAAAAACATTAGTGGCGAGGAAACAGGAAGGTGGACTAAAGCTGATTGATTTAGAAACAAAAAAGTTGGCAATAAGAATAAAAACTGTTAAAAAATATATGGAAGGAAGATGGGAGTTTGGTTGGAGAGAATTTTTAAAGAAATATATTGATGATGTTGGAAGAATGGGAGAGTATGGGTGGTATATGGGCTTTAAGCAGTCAATGACTGTGGGAATGCCAGACATATACAGGGAGGTGATGGAGGCATGGAGGCAATTCCTGCCAAAAGTAGAATATGATTGCACAGAGGTGCACACATTTATAAATTTGCCATTGTTTTTAAATGATAAATTTAAACACAACAATAAAACATTGTATGAGCCCAAATTCTTAGAAGCCGGAATAAGGCAAGTGAAAGATATTATATATGAAGTTATTCCAGGTTTTCTTAGAAATAACTGTATATATGACTCAGTGTGTGAGTTGGATGGCATGGAGAGCAGAGTAAAGGTGGAAAATATATATGAAAGAATTAAAGCAAGTCTACCATCGAAATGGGTGAATGTTATAGAAAAAAGTTGTGTAAAGAAAAAACAACAGGATTTGCCTGAGATGTACATAATGAAAGACGGGGAAAAATATAATATAAAAAGCATTAGCGTAAAGAAAGTCTATGACCTGTTTATAATGGATCAAATAAAAGTGCCAGCATCTGAAAAAGTATGGAGTAGGGTGTTTGAAGACTTGGATGTAAAGAAAATATGGTCAAATATGGACATAAAATACAATACTATAGAATGTGAAAATAATGACTTCTTAATAAGACACAATAGAATCTATACAAATGTAGTACTAAACAAAATAAATAATGCTAATAATGTGATGTGTGATGTATGTAACAAGGAACATGAGACTTTTTTGCATTATTTTTTGCAATGTGGTGAATTAAAATATTTTTTTGTTTTCTTAAAATGTCTATTAAAAAATAATTGTTTTGAGGATGTGAATTTGGAGGAGGGATGGGGAAAAATATTTTTATTTGGAGTGTTTCAGAAGACGACAGCAATAGACTTTTGGTTTATCAATTATGTTCTAAGCCACGCCAGATTAGCTGTTGTACTTAGACGGAATTATGCACACTTTGAAGGGAGAAAAGTCAAAATAAAAGATTTGTTCAAAGCAATAATGACAAGAGATATTGAAATGTGCTATAAATATGGGGGAGATGATGTGAAGGAATTCTTTGTAACTGGAAACAAATTCATAAAAGAAGGAGAGAGAAAAGAGGTTTTGTATAACTGGTAAAAATTATGTTCTGAAGGTAAAAAAAAAAAAAAAAAAAAAAAAAAAAAGAAATGTTTATGTTGTTTAATGTGAACAATTGAAATTGAACTGTAAGTTTGTGA
>NC_068417.1:44607597-44617597 GCF_023724105.1 Carassius gibelio
TAAAGAGATGGGTCTTTAATCTAGATTTAAACTGCAAGAGTGTGTCTGCCTCCCGAACAATGTTAGGTAGGTTATTCCAGAGTTTAGGCGCCAAATAGGAAAAGGATCTGCCGCCCGCAGTTGATTTTGATATTCTAGGTATTATCAAATTGCCTGAGTTTTGAGAACGTAGCGGACGTAGAGGAGTATAATGTAAAAGGAGCTCATTCAAATACCGAGGTGCTAAACCATTCAGGGCTTTATAAGTAATAAGCAATATTTTAAAATCTATACGATGTTTGATAGGGAGCCAGTGCAGTGTGGACGGGACCGGGCTAATATGGTCATACTTCCTGGTTCTAGTAAGAACTCTTGCTGCTGCATTTTGGACTAGCTGTAGTTTGTTTACCAAGCGTGCAGAACAACCACCCTATAAAGCATTACAATAGTCTAACCTTGAAGTCATAAATGCATGGATTAACATTTCTGCATTTGACATTGAGAGCATAGGCCGTAATTTAGATATATATTTGAGATGGAAAAATGCAGTTTTACAAATGCTAGAAACGTGTCTTTCTAAGGAAAGATTGCGATCAAGTAGCACACCTAGGTTCCTAACTGATGACGAAGAATTGACAGAGCAACCATCAAGTCTTAGACAGTGTTCTAGGTTATTACAAGCAGAGTTTTTAGGCCCTATGATTAACACCTCTGTTTTTTCTGAATTTAGCAGTAAGAAATTACTCGTCATCCAATTTTTTATATCGACTATGCATTCCATTCGTTTTTCAAATTGGTGTGTTTCACCAGGCTGCGAGGAAATATAGAGCTGCGTATCATCAGCATAACAGTGAAAGCTAACACCATGTTTCCTGATGATATCTCCCAAGGGTAACATATAAAGCGTGAAGAGTAGCGGCCCTAGTACTGAGCCTTGAGGTACTCCATACTGCACTTGTGATCGATATGATACATCTTCATTCACTGCTACGAACTGATGGCGGTCATATAAGTACGATTTAAACCATGCTAATGCACTTCCACTGATGCCAACAAAGTGTTCAAGTCTATGCAAAAGAATGTTGTGGTCAATTGTGTCAAACGCAGCACTAAGATCCAATAAAACTAATAGAGAGATACACCCACGATCAGATGATAAGAGCAGATCATTTGTAACTCTAAGGAGAGCAGTCTCAGTACTATGATACGGTCTAAATCCTGACTGGAAATCCTCACATATACCATTATTCTCTAAGAAGGAATATAATTGTGAGGATACCACCTTTTCTAGTATCTTGGACAGAAAAGGGAGATTCGAGATTGGTCTATAACTAACAAGTTCTCTGGGGTCAAGTTGTGGCTTTTTTATGAGAGGCTTAATAACAGCCAGTTTGAAGGTTTTGGGGACATATCCTAATGACAATGAGGAATTAATAATAGTCAGAAGAGGACCTATGACTTCTGGAAGCACCTCTTTTAAGAGTCTAACATACATGTTGTTGGTTTAAATGATTTAACAAGTTTATACAATTCTTCCTCTCCTATAGTAGAGAATGAGTGGAACTGTTCCTCAGGGGGTCTATAGTGCACTGTCTGATGTGATACGGTAGCTGACGGCTGAATGGTTGCAATTTTATCTCTAATAGTATCGATTTTAGAAGTAAAGTAGTTCATAAAGTCATTACTGTTGTGGTGTTGGGAAATGTCAACACTTGTTGAGGCTTTATTTTTCGTTAATTTAGCCACTGTATTGAATAAATACCTGGGGTTATGTTTGTTTTCTTCTAAAAGAGAAGAAAAGTAATCAGATCTAGCAGGTTTTAATGCTTTTCTATAGGATATGCTACTTTCCCGCCAAGCAATACGAAATACCTCTAGTTTTGTTTTCCTCCAGCTGCGCTCCATTTTTCGGGCTGCTCTCTTTAGGGTGCGAGTATGCTCATTATACCATGGTGTCAAACTGTTTTCCTTAACCTTCCTTAAGCGTAAAGGAGCAACTGTATTTAAAGTGCTAGAAAAGAGAGAGTCCATAGTTTCTGTTACATCATCAAGTTGTTCTGAGGTTTTGGATATGCTAAGGAATTTGGATACATCAGGAAGATAACTTAAAAAGCAGTCTTTTGTGGTAGAAGTGATGGTGCTTCGATACTTGTAACAAGAAGTAGAATTTACAATTTTGGCTATATGAAGTTTACACAGAACTAAATAATGATCTGAGATATCATCACTTGGCTGAATAATTTCAACACTATCAACATCAATTCCATGTGACAGTATTAAATCTAGAGTATGATTTCGACAATGAGTAGGTCCTGAAACATGTTGTCTAACACCAATAGAGTTCAGAATGTCTATAAATGCTGATCCCAATGCGTCTTTTTCATTATCGACATGGATATTAAAATCACCAACTATTAAGACTTTATCTGCAGCCAGAACTAACTCGGATGTAAAATCACCAAACTCTTTAATAAAGTCTGTATGGTGCCCTGGTGGCCTGTATACAGTAGCCAGTACAAACATAACAGGGGATTTATCATTAACATTGGTTTCTCTGGATAATGTTATATGAAGCACCATTACTTCAAACGAGTTATACTTGAAGCCTGCCCTCTGAGAAATCCTAAAAACGTTGTTATAAATTGAAGCAACTCCTCCCCCTTTGCCTTTTAAACGCGGCTCATGTTTATAACAGTAATCTTGGGGGGTGGACTCATTTAAAATAATGTAATCATCAGGTTTTAGCCAAGTTTCTGTCAAACAGAGCACATCTATATTATGATCAGTTATCATATTATTTACAAAAAGTGTTTTCGTAGAAATGGATCTGATAATCAATAAGCCAATCTTTATCATTTGTTTATCCATATTGCATTTGTTTTTTATTTGTTGAACCTCAATTAAATTGTTAACCTTAACTTGGTTTGGACATTTTTTGTATTTTCTAGTTCGGGGAACAGACACAGTCTCTATAGTGTGATATCTAGGTGAAAGAGTCTCTATGTGCTGAGAATTAACTGACCTCTGTGACGGGAGGCAGCTAGCAGACGGTCGGTTTAGCCAGTCTGTCTGCTTCCTGACCTGGGCCCCAGTTAGTCAAGTATAAACACTAAGACTATTTGCCATATTTCTAGACAGAAGAGCAGCACCACTTCTTCAGCAGCACTCTTTGCAGCAGACTTCGCTTACGGCCATACCAACCTGGCTATGCCCGATCTCGTCTGATCTCGGAAGCTAAGCAGGTTTGGGCCTGGTTAGTACTTGGATGGGAGACCGCCTGGGAATACCAGGTGCTGTAAGCTTTTTGGAAATTTTTCACTTAGTATATAATAATTTTGCCAAAAAATAGAGTCAATGCCGATCTCTGAATATTAGCAGGTTTGGGCCTGGTTAGTACATGGATGGGAGACTGCCTGGGAATACCAGGTGCTGTAAGCTTTTTGGACATTTTTCACTTAGTATATAATAATTTTGCCAAAAAATAGAGTCAATGCCGATCTCTGAATATTTGCAGGTTTGGGCCTGGTTAGTACATGGATGGGAGACTGCCTGGGAATACCAGGTGCTTTAATCTTTTTGGAAAATTTCACGAATTATATAATAATCTTTCATAAAAAAAAAAAAAAAAAAAAAGTCAATGCCCGATCTCTGAATCTTAGCAGGTTTAGGTCTGGTTAGTACTTTTATGAGAGACTGCCTAGGAATACCAGGTGCTTTAAGCTTTTGGGTTTTCTTTCCTACTTATATAATGTACTGGCGATAAGATTGGCTGTTCTTTAAATAGCCCTCTCTTCAATCAATCAATCAATCACCTTTATTTATATAGTGCTTTAAACAAAATACATTGCGTCAAAGCACTGAACAACATTCATTTGGAAAACAGTGTCTCAATAATGCAAAATGATAGTTAAAGGCAGTTCATCATTGAATTCAGCTATGTCATCTCTGTTCAGTTGAAATAGTGTCTGTTTTTATTTGCAATCAAGTCAATGATATCGCTGTAGATGAAGTGACCCCAACTAAGCAAGCCAGAGGCGACAGCGGCAAGGAACTGAAACTCCATCGGTGACAGAATGGAGAAAAAAACCTTGGGAGAAACCAGGCTCAGTTGGGGGGTCAGTTCTCCTCTGACCAGACGAAAACCAGTAGTTCAATTCCAGGCTGCAGCAAAGTCAGATTGTGCAGAAGAATCATCTGTTTCCTGTGGTCTTGTCCTGGTGTTCCTCTGAGACAAGGTCTTTACAGGGGATCTGTATCTGGGGCTCTAGTTGTCCTGGTCTCCGCTGTCTTTCAGGGCAGTAGAGGTCCTTTCTAGGTGCTGATCCACCATCTGGTCTGGATACGTACTGGATCCGGGTGACTGCAGTGACCCTCTGATCTGGACACAGACTGGATCTCGTGGCCACGGTGACCTCGGAACAAGAGAGAAACAGACAAATATTAGCGTAGATGCCATTCTTCTAATGATGTAGAAAGTACGGTGTTATGTGAAGTGTTTGCGGTTCCGGTTTACCTAATTAATGCAGCCTAAAAATCCTTTAACGGATTTGGATATTAAAAGCATATTAGTATGTTATGTGTATGCCAGGTTAAAGAGATGGGTCTTTAATCTAGATTTAAACTGCAAGAGTGTGTCTGCCTCCCGAACAATGTTAGGTGGGTTATTCCAGAGTTTAGGCGCCAAATAGGAAAAGGATCTGCCGCCCGCAGTTGATTTTGATATTCTAGGTATTATCAAATTGCCTGAGTTTTGAGAACGTAGCGGACGTAGAGGAGTATAATGTAAAAGGAGCTCATTCAAATACTGAGGTGCTAAACCATTCAGGGCTTTATAAGTAATAAGCAATATTTTTAAATCTATACGATGTTTGATAGGGAGCCAGTGCAGTGTGGACAGGACCGGGCTAATATGGTCATACTTCCTGGTTCTAGTAAGAACTCTTGCTGCTGCATTTTGGACTAGCTGTAGTTTGTTTACCAAGCGTGCAGAACAACCACCCAATAAAGCATTACAATAGTCTAACCTTGAAGTCATAAATGCATGGATTAACATTTCTGCATTTGACATTGAGAGCATAGGCCGTAATTTAGATATATTTTTGAGATGGAAAAATGCAGTTTTACAAATGCTAGAAACGTGTCTTTCTAAGGAAAGATTGCGATCAAGTAGCACACCTAGGTTCCTAACTGATGACAAAGAATTGACAGAGCAACCATCAAGTCTTAGACAGTGTTCTAGGTTATTACAAGCAGAGTTTTTAGGCCCTATGATTAACACCTCTGTTTTTTCTGAATTTAGCAGTAAGAAATTACTCGTCATCCAATTTTTTATATCGACTATGCATTCCATTAGTTTTTCAAATTGGTGTGTTTCACCAGGCTGCGAGGAAATATAGAGCTGCGTATCATCAGCATAACAGTGAAAGCTAACACCATGTTTCCTGATGATATCTCCCAAGGGTAGCATATAAAGCGTGAAGAGTAGCGGCCCTAGTACTGAGCCTTGAGGTACTCCATACTGCACTTGTGATCGATATGATACATCTTCATTCACTGCTACGAACTGATGGCGGTCATATAAGTACGATTTAAACCATGCTAATGCTCTTCCACTGATGCCAACAAAGTGTTCAAGTCTATGCAAAAGAATGTTGTGGTCAATTGTGTCAAACGCAGCACTAAGATCCAATAAAACTAATAGAGAGATACACCCACGATCAGATGATAAGAGCAGATCATTTGTAACTCTAAGGAGAGCAGTCTCAGTACTATGATACGGTCTAAATCCTGACTGGAAATCCTCACATATACCATTATTCTCTAAGAAGGAATATAATTGTGAGGATACCACCTTTTCTAGTATCTTGGACAGAAAAGGGAGATTCGAGATTGGTCTATAACTAACAAGTTCTCTGGGGTCAAGTTGTGGCTTTTTTATGAGAGGCTTAATAACAGCCAGTTTGAAGGTTTTGGGGACATATCCTAATGACAATGAGGAATTATTAATAGTCAGAAGAGGACCTATGACTTCTGGAAGCACCTCTTTTAAGAGCTTAGATGGTAAAGGGTCTAACATACATGTTGTTGGTTTAAATGATTTAACAAGTTTATACAATTCTTCCTCTCCTATAGTAGAGAATGAGTGGAACTGTTCCTCAGGGGGTCTATAGTGCACTGTCTGATGTGATACGGTAGCTGACGGCTGAATGGTTGCAATTTTATCTCTAATAGTATCGATTTTAGAAGTAAAGTAGTTCATAAAGTCATTACTGTTGTGGTGTTGGGAAATGTCAACACTTGTTGATGCTTTATTTTTCGTTAATTTAGCCACTGTATTGAATAAATACCTGGGGTTATGTTTGTTTTCTTCTAAAAGAAAAGAAAAGTAATCAGATCTAGCAGGTTTTAATGCTTTTCTATAGGATATGCTACTTTCCCGCCAAGCAATACGAAATACCTCTAGTTTAGTTTTCCTCCAGCTGCGCTCCATTTTTCGGGCTGCTCTCTTTAGGGTGCGAGTATGCTCATTATACCATGGTGTCAAACTGTTTTCCTTAACCTTCCTTAAGCGTAAAGGAGCAACTGTATTTAAAGTGCTAGAAAAGAGAGAGTCCATAGTTTCTGTTACATCATCAAGTTGTTCTGAGGTTTTGGATATGCTAAGGAATTTGGATACATCAGGAAGATAACTTAAAAAGCAGTCTTTTGTGGTAGAAGTGATGGTTCTTCGATACTTGTAACAAGAAGTAGAATTTACAATTTTGGCTATATGAAGTTTACACAGAACTAAATAATGATCTGAGATATCATCACTTGGCTGAATAATTTCAACACTATCAACATCAATTTCATGTGACAGTATTAAATCTAGAGTATGATTTCGACAATGAGTAGGTCCTGAAACATGTTGTCTAACACCAATAGAGTTCAGAATGTCTATAAATGCTGATCCCAATGCGTCTTTTTCATTATCGACATGGATATTAAAATCACCAACTATTAAGACTTTATCTGCAGCCAGAACTAACTCGGATGTAAAATCACCAAACTCTTTAATAAAGTCTGTATGGTGCCCTGGTGGCCTGTATACAGTAGCCAGTACAAACATAACAGGGGATTTATCATTAACATTGGTTTCTCTGGATAATGTTATATGAAGCACCATTACTTCAAACGAGTTATACTTGAAGCCTGCCCTCTGAGAAATCCTAAAAACGTTGTTATAAATTGAAGCAACTCCTCCCCCTTTGCCTTTTAAACGCGGCTCATGTTTATAACAGTAATCTTGGGGGGTGGACTCATTTAAAATAATGTAATCATCAGGTTTTAGCCAAGTTTCTGTCAAACAGAGCACATCTATATTATGATCAGTTATCATATTATTTTCAAAAAGTGTTTTCGTAGAAATGGATCTGATAATCAATAAGCCAATCTTTATCATTTGTTTATCCATATTGCATTTGTTTTTTTATTTGTTGAACCTCAATTAAATTGTTAACCTTAACTTGGTTTGAACATTTTTTGTATTTTCTAGTTCGGGGAACAGACACAGTCTCTATAGTGTGATATCTAGGTGAAAGAGTCTCTATGTGCTGAGAATTAACTGACCTCTGTGACGGGAGTGAACTAGCAGACGGTCGGTTTAGCCAGTCTGTCTGCTTCCTGACCTGGGCCCCAGTTAGTCAAGTATAAACACTAAGACTATTTGCCATATTTCTAGACAGAAGAGCAGCACCACTTCTTCAGCAGCACTCTTTGCAGCAGACTTCGCTTACGGCCATACCAACCTGGCTATGCCCGATCTCGTCTGATCTCGGAAGCTAAGCAGGTTTGGGCCTGGTTAGTACTTGGATGGGAGACCGCCTGGGAATACCAGGTGCTGTAAGCTTTTTGGACATTTTTCACTTAGTATATAATAATTTTGCCAAAAAATAGAGTCAATGCCCGATCTCTGAATATTAGCAGGTTTGGGCCTGGTTAGTACATGGATGGGAGACTGCCTGGGAATACCAGGTGCTGTAAGCTTTTGGACATTTTTCACTTAGTATATAATAATTTTGCCAAAAAATAGAGTCAATGCCCGATCTCTGAATCTTAGCAGGTTTAGGTCTGGTTAGTACTTTGATGAGAGACTGCCTAGGAATACCAGGTGCTTTAAGCTTTTGGGTTTTCTTTCCTACTTATATAATGTACTGGCGATAAGATTGGCTGGTCTTTAAATAGCCCTCTCTTTGCAGCAGACTTCGCTTACGGCCATACCAACCTGGCTATGCCTGATCTCGTCTGATCTCGGAAGCTAAGCAGGTTTGGGCCTGTTTATTACTTGGATGGGAGACCGCCTGGGAATACCAGGTGCTGTAAGCTTTTTTGACATTTTTCACTTAGTATATAATAATTTTGCCAAAAAATAGAGTCAATGCCCGATCTCTGAATATTAGCAGGTTTGGGCCTGCTTAGTACATGGATGGGAGACTGCCTGGGAATACCAGGTGCTTTAATCTTTTTGGAAAATTTCACGAATTATATAATAATCTTTCATTAAAAAAAAAAAAAAGAGTCAATGCCCGATCTCTGAATCTTAGCAGGTTTAGGTCTGGTTAGTACTTTGATGAGAGACTGCCTAGGAATACCAGGTGCTTTAAGCTTTTGGGTTTTCTTTCCTACCTATATAATGTACTGGCGATAAGATTGGCTGGTCTTTAAATAGCCCTCTCTTTGCAGCAGACTTCGCTTACGGCCATACCAACCTGGCTATGCCTGATCTCGTCTGATCTCGGAAGCTAAGCAGGTTTAGGCCTGGTTATTACTTGGATGGGAGACCGCCTGGGAATACCAGGTGCTGTAAGCTTTTTTGACATTTTTCACTTAGTATATAATAATTTTGCCAAAAAATAGAGTCAATGCCCGATCTCTGAATATTAGCAGGTTTGGGCCTGCTTAGTACATGGATGGGAGACTGCCTGGGAATACCAGGTGCTTTAATCTTTTTGGAAAATTTTACGAATTATATAATAATCTTTCATTAAAAAAAAAAAAAGAGTCAATGCCCGATCTCTGAATCTTAGCAGGTTTAGGTCTGGTTAGTACTTTGATGAGAGACTGCCTAGGAATACCAGGTGCTTTAAGCTTTTGGGTTTTCTTTCCTACTTATATAATGTACTGGCGATAAGATTGGCTGATCTTTAAATAGCCCTCTCTTTGCAGCAGACTTCGCTTACGGCCATACCAACCTGGCTATGCCCGATCTCGTCTGATCTTGGAAGCTAAGCAGGTTTGGGCCTGGTTAGTACTTGGATGGGAGACCGCCTGGGAATACCAGGTGCTGTAAGCTTTTTGGACATTTTTCACTTAGTATATAATAATTTTGCCAAAAAATAGAGTCAATGCCCGATCTCTGAATCTTAGCAGGATTAGGTCTGGTTAGTACTTTGATGAGAGACTGCCTAGGAATACCAGGTGCTTTAAGCTTTTGGGTTTTCTTTCCTACTTATATAATGTACTGGCAATAAGATTGGCTGGTCTTTAAATAGCCCTCTCTTTGCAGCAGACTTTGCAGGAGACTTCGTTTACGGCCATACCAACCAGGCTATGCCCGATCTCGTCTGATCTCGGAAGCTAAGCAGGTTTGGGCCTGGTTAGTACTTGGATGGGAGACCGCCTGGGAATACCAGGTGCTGTAAGCTTTTTGGACATTTTTCACTTAGTATATAATAATTTTGCCAAAAAATAGAGTCAATGCTCGATCTCTGAATCTTAGCAGGTTTAGGTCTGGTTAGTACTTTTATGAGAGACTGCCTAGGAATACCAGGTGCTTTAAGCTTTTGGGTTTTCTTTCCTACTTATATAATGTACTGGCGATAAGATTGGCTTGTCTTTAAATAGCCCTCTCTTTGCAGCAGACTTCGCTTACTTCCATACCAACCTGGCTATGTCCGATCTCGTCTGATCTCGGAAGCTAAGAAGTTTTGGGCCTGGTTAGTACTTGGATGGGAGACCGCCTGGGAATACCAGGTGCTGTAAG
>NC_068417.1:44620097-44632597 GCF_023724105.1 Carassius gibelio
AATGTACTGGCGATAAGATTGGCTGTTCTTTAAATAGCCCTCTCTTCAATCAATCAATCAATCACCTTTATTTATATAGTGCTTTAAACAAAATACATTGCGTCAAAGCACTGAACAACATTCATTTGGAAAACAGTGTCTCAATAATGCAAAATGATAGTTAAAGGCAGTTCATCATTGAATTCAGCTATGTCATCTCTGTTCAGTTGAAATAGTGTCTGTTTTTATTTGCAATCAAGTCAATGATATCGCTGTAGATGAAGTGACCCCAACTAAGCAAGCCAGAGGCGACAGCGGCAAGGAACCGAAACTCCATCGGTGACAGAATGGAGAAAAAAACCTTGGGAGAAACCAGGCTCAGTTGGGGGGTCAGTTCTCCTCTGACCAGACGAAAACCAGTAGTTCAATTCCAGGCTGCAGCAAAGTCAGATTGTGCAGAAGAATCATCTGTTTCCTGTGGTCTTGTCCTGGTGCTCCTCTGAGACAAGGTCTTTACAGGGGATCTGTATCTGGGGCTCTAGTTGTCCTGGTCTCCGCTGTCTTTCAGGGCAGTAGAGGTCCTTTCTAGGTGCTGATCCACCATCTGGTCTGGATACGTACTGGATCCGGGTGACTGCAGTGACCCTCTGATCTGGACACAGACTGGATCTCGTGGCCACGGTGACCTCGGAACAAGAGAGAAACAGACAAATATTAGTGTAGATGCCATTCTTCTAATGATGTAGAAAGTACGGTGTTATGTGAAGTGTTTCCGGTTCCGGTTTACCTAATTAATGCAGCCTAAAAATCCTTTAACGGATTTGGATATTAAAAGCATATTAGTATGTTATGTGTATGCCAGGTTAAAGAGATGGGTCTTTAATCTAGATTTAAACTGCAAGAGTGTGTCTGCCTCCCGAACAATGTTAGGTAGGTTATTCCAGAGTTTAGGCGCCAAATAGGAAAAGGATCTGCCGCCCGCAGTTGATTTTGATATTCTAGGTATTATCAAATTGCCTGAGTTTTGAGAACGTAGCGGATGTAGAGGAGTATAATGTAAAAGGAGCTCATTCAAATACCGAGGTGCTAAACCATTCAGGGCTTTATAAGTAATAAGCAATATTTTAAAATCTATACGATGTTTGATAGGGAGCCAGTGCAGTGTGGACAGGACCGGGCTAATATGGTCATACTTCCTGGTTCTAGTAAGAACTCTTGCTGCTGCATTTTGGACTAGCTGTAGTTTGTTTACCAAGCGTGCAGAACAACCACCCTATAAAGCATTACAATAGTCTAACCTTGAAGTCATAAATGCATGGATTAACATTTCTGCATTTGACATTGAGAGCATAGGCCGTAATTTAGATATATATTTGAGATGGAAAAATGCAGTTTTACAAATGCTAGAAACGTGTCTTTCTAAGGAAAGATTGCGATCAAGTAGCACACCTAGGTTCCTAACTGATGACGAAGAATTGACAGAGCAACCATCAAGTCTTAGACAGTGTTCTAGGTTATTACAAGCAGAGTTTTTAGGCCCTATGATTAACACCTCTGTTTTTTCTGAATTTAGCAGTAAGAAATTACTCGTCATCCAATTTTTTATATCGACTATGCATTCCATTCGTTTTTCAAATTGGTGTGTTTCACCAGGCTGCGAGGAAATATAGAGCTGCGTATCATCAGCATAACAGTGAAAGCTAACACCATGTTTCCTGATGATATCTCCCAAGGGTAACATATAAAGCGTGAAGAGTAGCGGCCCTAGTACTGAGCCTTGAGGTACTCCATACTGCACTTGTGATCGATATGATACATCTTCATTCACTGCTACGAACTGATGGCGGTCATATAAGTACGATTTAAACCATGCTAATGCACTTCCACTGATGCCAACAAAGTGTTCAAGTCTATGCAAAAGAATGTTGTGGTCAATTGTGTCAAACGCAGCACTAAGATCCAATAAAACTAATAGAGAGATACACCCACGATCAGATGATAAGAGCAGATCATTTGTAACTCTAAGGAGAGCAGTCTCAGTACTATGATACGGTCTAAATCCTGACTGGAAATCCTCACATATACCATTATTCTCTAAGAAGGAATATAATTGTGAGGATACCACCTTTTCTAGTATCTTGGACAGAAAAGGGAGATTCGAGATTGGTCTATAACTAACAAGTTCTCTGGGGTCAAGTTGTGGCTTTTTTATGAGAGGCTTAATAACAGCCAGTTTGAAGGTTTTGGGGACATATCCTAATGACAATGAGGAATTAATAATAGTCAGAAGAGGACCTATGACTTCTGGAAGCACCTCTTTTAAGAGTCTAACATACATGTTGTTGGTTTAAATGATTTAACAAGTTTATACAATTCTTCCTCTCCTATAGTAGAGAATGAGTGGAACTGTTCCTCAGGGGGTCTATAGTGCACTGTCTGATGTGATACGGTAGCTGACGGCTGAATGGTTGCAATTTTATCTCTAATAGTATTGATTTTAGAAGTAAAGTAGTTCATAAAGTCATTACTGTTGTGGTGTTGGGAAATGTCAACACTTGTTGAGGCTTTATTTTTCGTTAATTTAGCCACTGTATTGAATAAATACCTGGGGTTATGTTTGTTTTCTTCTAAAAGAGAAGAAAAGTAATCAGATCTAGCAGGTTTTAATGCTTTTCTATAGGATATGCTACTTTCCCGCCAAGCAATACGAAATACCTCTAGTTTTGTTTTCCTCCAGCTGCGCTCCATTTTTCGGGCTGCTCTCTTTAGGGTGCGAGTATGCTCATTATACCATGGTGTCAAACTGTTTTCCTTAACCTTCCTTAAGCGTAAAGGAGCAACTGTATTTAAAGTGCTAGAAAAGAGAGAGTCCATAGTTTCTGTTACATCATCAAGTTGTTCTGAGGTTTTGGATATGCTAAGGAATTTGGATACATCAGGAAGATAACTTAAAAAGCAGTCTTTTGTGGTAGAAGTGATGGTTCTTCGATACTTGTAACAAGAAGTAGAATTTACAATTTTGGCTATATGAAGTTTACACAGAACTAAATAATGATCTGAGATATCATCACTTGGCTGAATAATTTCAACACTATCAACATCAATTCCATGTGACAGTATTAAATCTAGAGTATGATTTCGACAATGAGTAGGTCCTGAAACATGTTGTCTAACACCAATAGAGTTCAGAATGTCTATAAATGCTGATCCCAATGCGTCTTTTTCATTATCGACATGGATATTAAAATCACCAACTATTAAGACTTTATCTGCAGCCAGAACTAACTCGGATGTAAAATCACCAAACTCTTTAATAAAGTCTGTATGGTGCCCTGGTGGTCTGTATACAGTAGCCAGTACAAACATAACAGGGGATTTATCATTAACATTGGTTTCTCTGGATAATGTTATATGAAGCACCATTACTTCAAACGAGTTATACTTGAAGCCTGCCCTCTGAGAAATCCTAAAAACGTTGTTATAAATTGAAGCAACTCCTCCCCCTTTGCCTTTTAAACGCGGCTCATGTTTATAACAGTAATCTTGGGGGGTGGACTCATTTAAAATAATGTAATCATCAGGTTTTAGCCAAGTTTCTGTCAAACAGAGCACATCTATATTATGATCAGTTATCATATTATTTACAAAAAGTGTTTTCGTAGAAATGGATCTGATAATCAATAAGCCAATCTTTATCATTTGTTTATCCATGTTGCATTTGTTTTTTTATTTGTTGAACCTCAATTAAATTGTTAACCTTAACTTGGTTTGGACATTTTTTGTATTTTCTAGTTCGGGGAACAGACACAGTCTCTATAGTGTGATATCTAGGTGAAAGAGTCTCTATGTGCTGAGAATTAACTGACCTCTGTGACGGGAGGCAGCTAGCAGACGGTCGGTTTAGCCAGTCTGTCTGCTTCCTGACCTGGGCCCCAGTTAGTCAAGTATAAACACTAAGACTATTTGCCATATTTCTAGACAGAAGAGCAGCACCACTTCTTCAGCAGCACTCTTTGCAGCAGACTTCGCTTACGGCCATACCAACCTGGCTATGCCCGATCTCGTCTGATCTCGGAAGCTAAGCAGGTTTGGGCCTGGTTAGTACTTGGATGGGAGACCGCCTGGGAATACCAGGTGCTGTAAGCTTTTTGGAAATTTTTCACTTAGTATATAATAATTTTGCCAAAAAATAGAGTCAATGCCGATCTCTGAATATTAGCAGGTTTGGGCCTGGTTAGTACATGGATGGGAGACTGCCTGGGAATACCAGGTGCTGTAAGCTTTTTGGACATTTTTCACTTAGTATATAATAATTTTGCCAAAAAATAGAGTCAATGCCGATCTCTGAATATTTGCAGGTTTGGGCCTGGTTAGTACATGGATGGGAGACTGCCTGGGAATACCAGGTGCTTTAATCTTTTTGGAAAATTTCACGAATTATATAATAATCTTTCATAAAAAAAAAAAAAAAAAAAAAGTCAATGCCCGATCTCTGAATCTTAGCAGGTTTAGGTCTGGTTAGTACTTTTATGAGAGACTGCCTAGGAATACCAGGTGCTTTAAGCTTTTGGGTTTTCTTTCCTACTTATATAATGTACTGGCGATAAGATTGGCTGTTCTTTAAATAGCCCTCTCTTCAATCAATCAATCAATCACCTTTATTTATATAGTGCTTTAAACAAAATACATTGCGTCAAAGCACTGAACAACATTCATTTGGAAAACAGTGTCTCAATAATGCAAAATGATAGTTAAAGGCAGTTCATCATTGAATTCAGCTATGTCATCTCTGTTCAGTTGAAATAGTGTCTGTTTTTATTTGCAATCAAGTCAATGATATCGCTGTAGATGAAGTGACCCCAACTAAGCAAGCCAGAGGCGACAGCGGCAAGGAACTGAAACTCCATCGGTGACAGAATGGAGAAAAAAACATTGGGAGAAACCAGGCTCAGTTGGGGGGTCAGTTCTCCTCTGACCAGACGAAAACCAGTAGTTCAATTCCAGGCTGCAGCAAAGTCAGATTGTGCAGAAGAATCATCTGTTTCCTGTGGTCTTGTCCTGGTGTTCCTCTGAGACAAGGTCTTTACAGGGGATCTGTATCTGGGGCTCTAGTTGTCCTGGTCTCCGCTGTCTTTCAGGGCAGTAGAGGTCCTTTCTAGGTGCTGATCCACCATCTGGTCTGGATACGTACTGGATCCGGGTGACTGCAGTGACCCTCTGATCTGGACACAGACTGGATCTCGTGGCCACGGTGACCTCGGAACAAGAGAGAAACAGACAAATATTAGCGTAGATGCCATTCTTCTAATGATGTAGAAAGTACGGTGTTATGTGAAGTGTTTGCGGTTCCGGTTTACCTAATTAATGCAGCCTAAAAATCCTTTAACGGATTTGGATATTAAAAGCATATTAGTATGTTATGTGTATGCCAGGTTAAAGAGATGGGTCTTTAATCTAGATTTAAACTGCAAGAGTGTGTCTGCCTCCCGAACAATGTTAGGTGGGTTATTCCAGAGTTTAGGCGCCAAATAGGAAAAGGATCTGCCGCCCGCAGTTGATTTTGATATTCTAGGTATTATCAAATTGCCTGAGTTTTGAGAACGTAGCGGACGTAGAGGAGTATAATGTAAAAGGAGCTCATTCAAATACTGAGGTGCTAAACCATTCAGGGCTTTATAAGTAATAAGCAATATTTTTAAATCTATACGATGTTTGATAGGGAGCCAGTGCAGTGTGGACAGGACCGGGCTAATATGGTCATACTTCCTGGTTCTAGTAAGAACTCTTGCTGCTGCATTTTGGACTAGCTGTAGTTTGTTTACCAAGCGTGCAGAACAACCACCCAATAAAGCATTACAATAGTCTAACCTTGAAGTCATAAATGCATGGATTAACATTTCTGCATTTGACATTGAGAGCATAGGCCGTAATTTAGATATATTTTTGAGATGGAAAAATGCAGTTTTACAAATGCTAGAAACGTGTCTTTCTAAGGAAAGATTGCGATCAAGTAGCACACCTAGGTTCCTAACTGATGACGAAGAATTGACAGAGCAACCATCAAGTCTTAGACAGTGTTCTAGGTTATTACAAGCAGAGTTTTTAGGCCCTATGATTAACACCTCTGTTTTTTCTGAATTTAGCAGTAAGAAATTACTCGTCATCCAATTTTTTATATCGACTATGCATTCCATTAGTTTTTCAAATTGGTGTGTTTCACCAGGCTGCGAGGAAATATAGAGCTGCGTATCATCAGCATAACAGTGAAAGCTAACACCATGTTTCCTGATGATATCTCCCAAGGGTAGCATATAAAGCGTGAAGAGTAGCGGCCCTAGTACTGAGCCTTGAGGTACTCCATACTGCACTTGTGATCGATATGATACATCTTCATTCACTGCTACGAACTGATGGCGGTCATATAAGTACGATTTAAACCATGCTAATGCACTTCCACTGATGCCAACAAAGTGTTCAAGTCTATGCAAAAGAATGTTGTGGTCAATTGTGTCAAACGCAGCACTAAGATCCAATAAAACTAATAGAGAGATACACCCACGATCAGATGATAAGAGCAGATCATTTGTAACTCTAAGGAGAGCAGTCTCAGTACTATGATACGGTCTAAATCCTGACTGGAAATCCTCACATATACCATTATTCTCTAAGAAGGAATATAATTGTGAGGATACCACCTTTTCTAGTATCTTGGACAGAAAAGGGAGATTCGAGATTGGTCTATAACTAACAAGTTCTCTGGGGTCAAGTTGTGGCTTTTTTATGAGAGGCTTAATAACAGCCAGTTTGAAGGTTTTGGGGACATATCCTAATGACAATGAGGAATTAATAATAGTCAGAAGAGGACCTATGACTTCTGGAAGCACCTCTTTTAAGAGCTTAGATGGTAAAGGGTCTAACATACATGTTGTTGGTTTAAATGATTTAACAAGTTTATACAATTCTTCCTCTCCTATAGTAGAGAATGAGTGGAACTGTTCCTCAGGGGGTCTATAGTGCACTGTCTGATGTGATACGGTAGCTGACGGCTGAATGGTTGCAATTTTATCTCTAATAGTATCGATTTTAGAAGTAAAGTAGTTCATAAAGTCATTACTGTTGTGGTGTTGGGAAATGTCAACACTTGTTGATGCTTTATTTTTCGTTAATTTAGCCACTGTATTGAATAAATACCTGGGGTTATGTTTGTTTTCTTCTAAAAGAGAAGAAAAGTAATCAGATCTAGCAGGTTTTAATGCTTTTCTATAGGATATGCTACTTTCCCGCCAAGCAATACGAAATACCTCTAGTTTAGTTTTCCTCCAGCTGCGCTCCATTTTTCGGGCTGCTCTCTTTAGGGTGCGAGTATGCTCATTATACCATGGTGTCAAACTGTTTTCCTTAACCTTCCTTAAGCGTAAAGGAGCAACTGTATTTAAAGTGCTAGAAAAGAGAGAGTCCATAGTTTCTGTTACATCATCAAGTTGTTCTGAGGTTTTGGATATGCTAAGGAATTTGGATACATCAGGAAGATAACTTAAAAAGCAGTCTTTTGTGGTAGAAGTGATGGTTCTTCGATACTTGTAACAAGAAGTAGAATTTACAATTTTGGCTATATGAAGTTTACACAGAACTAAATAATGATCTGAGATATCATCACTTGGCTGAATAATTTCAACACTATCAACATCAATTTCATGTGACAGTATTAAATCTAGAGTATGATTTCGACAATGAGTAGGTCCTGAAACATGTTGTCTAACACCAATAGAGTTCAGAATGTCTATAAATGCTGATCCCAATGCGTCTTTTTCATTATCGACATGGATATTAAAATCACCAACTATTAAGACTTTATCTGCAGCCAGAACTAACTCGGATGTAAAATCACCAAACTCTTTAATAAAGTCTGTATGGTGCCCTGGTGGCCTGTATACAGTAGCCAGTACAAACATAACAGGGGATTTATCATTAACATTGGTTTCTCTGGATAATGTTATATGAAGCACCATTACTTCAAACGAGTTATACTTGAAGCCTGCCCTCTGAGAAATCCTAAAAACGTTGTTATAAATTGAAGCAACTCCTCCCCCTTTGCCTTTTAAACGCGGCTCATGTTTATAACAGTAATCTTGGGGGGTGGACTCATTTAAAATAATGTAATCATCAGGTTTTAGCCAAGTTTCTGTCAAACAGAGCACATCTATATTATGATCAGTTATCATATTATTTTCAAAAAGTGTTTTCGTAGAAATGGATCTGATAATCAATAAGCCAATCTTTATCATTTGTTTATCCATATTGCATTTGTTTTTTTATTTGTTGAACCTCAATTAAATTGTTAACCTTAACTTGGTTTGGACATTTTTTGTATTTTCTAGTTCGGGGAACAGACACAGTCTCTATAGTGTGATATCTAGGTGAAAGAGTCTCTATGTGCTGAGAATTAACTGACCTCTGTGACGGGAGTGAACTAGCAGACGGTCGGTTTAGCCAGTCTGTCTGCTTCCTGACCTGGGCCCCAGTTAGTCAAGTATAAACACTAAGACTATTTGCCATATTTCTAGACAGAAGAGCAGCACCACTTCTTCAGCAGCACTCTTTGCAGCAGACTTCGCTTACGGCCATACCAACCTGGCTATGCCCGATCTCGTCTGATCTCGGAAGCTAAGCAGGTTTGGGCCTGGTTAGTACTTGGATGGGAGACCGCCTGGGAATACCAGGTGCTGTAAGCTTTTTGGACATTTTTCACTTAGTATATAATAATTTTGCCAAAAAATAGAGTCAATGCCCGATCTCTGAATATTAGCAGGTTTGGGCCTGGTTAGTACATGGATGGGAGACTGCCTGGGAATACCAGGTGCTGTAAGCTTTTGGACATTTTTCACTTAGTATATAATAATTTTGCCAAAAATAGAGTCAATGCCCGATCTCTGAATCTTAGCAGGTTTAGGTCTGGTTAGTACTTTGATGAGAGACTGCCTAGGAATACCAGGTGCTTTAAGCTTTTGGGTTTTCTTTCCTACTTATATAATGTACTGGCGATAAGATTGGCTGGTCTTTAAATAGCCCTCTCTTTGCAGCAGACTTCGCTTACGGCCATACCAACCTGGCTATGCCTGATCTCGTCTGATCTCGGAAGCTAAGCAGGTTTGGGCCTGGTTATTACTTGGATGGGAGACCGCCTGGGAATACCAGGTGCTGTAAGCTTTTTTGACATTTTTCACTTAGTATATAATAATTTTGCCAAAAAATAGAGTCAATGCCCGATCTCTGAATATTAGCAGGTTTGGGCCTGCTTAGTACATGGATGGGAGACTGCCTGGGAATACCAGGTGCTTTAATCTTTTTGGAAAATTTCACGAATTATATAATAATCTTTCATTAAAAAAAAAAAAAAGAGTCAATGCCCGATCTCTGAATCTTAGCAGGTTTAGGTCTGGTTAGTACTTTGATGAGAGACTGCCTAGGAATACCAGGTGCTTTAAGCTTTTGGGTTTTCTTTCCTACTTATATAATGTACTGGCGATAAGATTGGCTGATCTTTAAATAGCCCTCTCTTTGCAGCAGACTTCGCTTACGGCCATACCAACCTGGCTATGCCCGATCTCGTCTGATCTTGGAAGCTAAGCAGGTTTGGGCCTGGTTAGTACTTGAATGGGAGACCGCCTGGGAATACCTGGTGCTGTAAGCTTTTTGGAAATTTTTCACTTAGAATATAATAATTTTGCCAAAAAATAGAGTCAATGCCGATCTCTGAATATTAGCAGGTCTGGGCCTGGTTAGTACTTGGATGGGAGACCGCCTGGGAATACCAGGTGCTGTAAGCTTTTTGGACATTTTTCACTTAGTATATAATAATTTTGCCAAAAAATAGAGTCAATGCCCGATCTCTGAATCTTAGCAGGATTAGGTCTGGTTAGTACTTTGATGAGAGACTGCCTAGGAATACCAGGTGCTTTAAGCTTTTGGGTTTTCTTTCCTACTTATATAATGTACTGGCAATAAGATTGGCTGGTCTTTAAATAGCCCTCTCTTTGCAGCAGACTTTGCAGGAGACTTCGTTTACGGCCATACCAACCAGGCTATGCCCGATCTCGTCTGATCTCGGAAGCTAAGCAGGTTTGGGCCTGGTTAGTACTTGGATGGGAGACCGCCTGGGAATACCAGGTGCTGTAAGCTTTTTGGACATTTTTCACTTAGTATATAATAATTTTGCCAAAAAATAGAGTCAATGCTCGATCTCTGAATCTTAGCAGGTTTAGGTCTGGTTAGTACTTTTATGAGAGACTGCCTAGGAATACCAGGTGCTTTAAGCTTTTGGGTTTTCTTTCCTACTTATATAATGTACTGGCGATAAGATTGGCTTGTCTTTAAATAGCCCTCTCTTTGCAGCAGACTTCGCTTACTTCCATACCAACCTGGCTATGTCCGATCTCGTCTGATCTCGGAAGCTAAGAAGTTTTGGGCCTGGTTAGTACTTGGATGGGAGACCGCCTGGGAATACCAGGTGCTGTAAGCTTTTTGGACATTTTTCACTAAGTATATAATAATTTTGCCAAAAAATAGAGTCAGTGCCTGATCTCTGAATATTAGCAGGTTTGGGCCTGTTTAGTACATGGATGGGAGACTGCCTGGGAATATACTGCCTTTAATTATAATTTTGCATTATTGAGACACTGTTTTCCTAATGAATGTTGTTCAGTGCTTTGACGCAATGTATTTTGTTTAAAGCACTATATAAATAAATGTGATTGATTGATTGATTGAATACCAGGTGCTGTAAGCTTTTTGGACATTTTTCACTTAGTATATAATAATTTTGCCCAAAAAAAGTCAATGCCCGATCTCTGAATATTAGCAGGTTTGCACCTGGTTAGTACATGGATGGGAGACTGCCTGGGAATACCAGGTGCTTTAATCTTTTTGGAAAATTTCACGAATTATATAATAATCTTTCATTAAAAAAAAAAAAAAGAGTCAATGCCCGATCTCTGAATCTTAACAGGTTTAGGTCTGGTTAGTACTTTTATGAGAGACTGCCTAGGAATACCAGGTGCTTTAAGCTTTTGGGTTTTCTTTCCTACTTATATAATGTACTGGCAATAAGATTGGCTGTTCTTTAAATAGCCCTCTCTTTGCAGCAGACTTCGCTTACGGCCATACCAACCTGGCTATGACCGATCTCGTCTGATCTCGGAAGCTAAGCAGGTTTGGGCCTGGTTAGTACTTGGATGGGAGACCGCCTGGGAATACCAGGTGCTGTAAGCTTTTTGGAAATTTTTCACTTAGTATATAATAATTTTGCCAAAAGATAGAGTCAATGCCGATCTCTGAATATTAGCAGGTTTGGGCCTGGTTAGTACATGGATGGGAGACTGCCTGGGAATACCAGGTGCTGTAAGCTTTTTGGACATTTTTCACTTAGTATATAATAATTTTGCCAAAAAATAGAGTCAATGCCGATCTCTGAATATTTGCAGGTTTGGGCCTGGTTAGTACATGGATGGGAGACTGCCTGGGAATACCAGGTGCTTTAATCTTTTTGGAAAATTTCACGAATTATATAATAATCTTTCATTAAAAAAAAAAAAAAAAAAAAGAGTCAATGCCTGATCTCTGAATCTTAGCAGGTTTAGGTCTGGTTAGTACTTTGATGAGAGACTGCCTAGGAATACCAGGTGCTTTAAGCTTTTGGGCTTTCTTTCCTACTTATATAATGTACTGGCGATAAGAATGGCTGGTCTTTAAATAGCCCTCTCTTTGCAGCAGACTTCGCTTGTGGCCATACCAACCTGGCTATGCCCGATCTCGTCTGATCTCAGAAGCTAAGCAGGTTTGTGCCTGGTTAGTACTTGGATGGCAGACCGCCTGGGAATACCAGGTGCTGTAACCTTTTTGGACATTTTTCACTTAGTATATAATAATTTTGCCAAAAAATAGAGTCAATGCCGATCTCTGAATATTTGCAGGTTTGGGCCTGGTTAGTACATGGATGGGAGACTGCCTGGGAATACCAGGTGCTTTAATCTTTTTGGAAAATTTCACGAATTATATAATAATCTTTCATTAAAAAAAAAAAAAAAAAAAAGAGTCAATGCCTGATCTCTGAATCTTAGCAGGTTTAGGTCTGGTTAGTACTTTGATGAGAGACTGCCTAGGAATACCAGGTGCTTTAAGCTTTTGGGCTTTCTTTCCTACTTATATAATGTACTGGCGATAAGAATGGCTGGTCTTTAAATAGCCCTCTCTTTGCAGCAGACTTCGCTTGCGGCCATACCAACCTGGCTATGCCCGATCTCGTCTGATCTCAGAAGCTAAGCAGGTTTGTGCCTGGTTAGTACTTGGATGGCAGACCGCCTGGGAATACCAGGTGCTGTAACCTTTTTGGACATTTTTCACTTAGTATATAATAATTTTGCCAAAAAATAGAGTCAATGCCCGATCTCTGAATATTTGCAGGTTTGGGCCTGGTTAGTACATGGATGGGAGACTGCCTGGGAATACCAGGTGCTTTAATCTTT
>NC_068417.1:44642597-44645097 GCF_023724105.1 Carassius gibelio
GCCATACCAACCTGGCTATGACCGATCTCGTCTGATCTCGGAAGCTAAGCAGGTTTGGGCCTGGTTAGTACTTGGATGGGAGACCGCCTGGGAATACCAGGTGCTGTAAGCTTTTTGGAAATTTTTCACTTAGTATATAATAATTTTGCCAAAAGATAGAGTCAATGCCGATCTCTGAATATTAGCAGGTTTGGGCCTGGTTAGTACATGGATGGGAGACTGCCTGGGAATACCAGGTGCTGTAAGCTTTTTGGACATTTTTCACTTAGTATATAATAATTTTGCCAAAAAATAGAGTCAATGCCCGATCTCTGAATATTTGCAGGTTTGGGCCTGGTTAGTACATGGATGGGAGACTGCCTGGGAATACCAGGTGCTTTAATCTTTTTGGAAAATTTCACGAATTATATAATAATCTTTCATTAAAAAAAAAAAAAAAAAAAGAGTCAATGCCCGATCTCTGAATTTTAGCAGGTTTAGGTCTGGTTAGTACTTTGATGAGAGACTGCCTAGGAATACCAGGTGCTTTAAGCTTTTGGGTTTTCTTTCCTACTTATATAATGTACTGGCGATAAGATTGGCTGTTCTTTAAATAGCCCTCTCTTTGCAGCAGACTTCGCTTACGGCCATACCAACCTGGCTATGCCCAATCTCGTCTGATCTCGGAAGCTAAGCAGGTTTGGGCCTGGTTAGTACTTGGATGGGAGACCGCCTGGGAATACCAGGTGCTGTAACCTTTTTGGAAATTTTTCACTTAGTATATAATAATTTTGCCAAAAAATTGAGTCAATGCCGATCTCTGTATCTTAGCAGGTTTAGGTCTGGTTAGTACTTTGATGAGAGACTGCCTAGGAATACCAGGTGCTTTAAGCTTTTGGGTTTTCTTTCCTACTTATATAATGTACTGGCGATAAGATTGGCTGTTCTTTAAATAGCCCTCTCTTTGCAGCAGACTTCGCTTACGGCCATACCAACCTGGCTATGCCCAATCTCGTCTGATCTCGGAAGCTAAGCAGGTTTGGGCCTGGTTAGTACTTGGATGGGAGACCGCCTGGGAATACCAGGTGCTGTAAGCTTTTTGGAAATTTTTCACTTAGTATATAATAATTTTGCCAAAAAATAGAGTCAATGCCAATCTCTGAATATTAGCAGGTTTTGGCCTGGTTAGTACATGGATGGGAGACTGCCTGGGAATACCAGGTGCTGTAAGCTTTTTGGACATTTTTCACTTACTATATAATAATTTTGCCAAAAAATAGAGTCAATGCCCGATCTCTGAATATTTGCAGGTTTGGGCCTGGTTAGTACATGGATGGGAGACTGCCTCGGAATACCAGGTGCTTTAATCTTTTTGGAAAATTTCACGAATTATATAATAATCTTTCATTAAAAAAAAAAAAAGAGTCAATGCCCGATCTCTGAATCTTAACAGGTTTAGGTCTGGTTAGTACTTTTATGAGAGACTGCCTAGGAATACCAGGTGCTTTAAGCTTTTGGGTTTTCATTCCTACTTATATAATGTACTGGCGATAAGATTGGCTGGTCTTTAAATAGCCCTCTCTTTGCAGCAGATTTCGCTTACGGCCATACCATCCTGGCTATGTCCGATCTCGTCTGATCTCGGAAGCTAAGCAGGTTTGGGCCTGGTTAGTACTTGGATGGGAGACCGCCTGGGAATACCAGGTGCTGTAAGCTTTTTGGACATTTTTCACTTAGTTTATAATAATTTTGCCAAAAAATAGAGTCAATGCCCGATCTCTGAATCTTAGCAGGTTTAGGTCTGGTTAGTACTTTGATGAGAGACTGCCTAGGAATACCAGGTGCTTTAAGCTTTTGGGCTTTCTTTCCTACTTATATAATGTACTGGCGATAAGATTGGCTGGTCTTTAAATAGCCCTCTCTTTGCAGCAGACTTCGCTTACGGCCATACCAACCTGGCTATGCCCGATCTCGTCTGATCTCGGAAGCTAAGCAGGATTGGGTCTGGTTAGTACTTGGATGGGAGACCGCCTGGGAATACCAGGTGCTGTAAGCTTTTTGGACATTTTTCACTTAGTATATAATAATTTTGCCAAAAAATAGAGTCAATGCCCGATCTCTGAATATTTGCAGGTTTGGGCCTGGTTAGTACATGGATGGGAGACTGCCTGGGAATACCAGGTGCTGTAAGCTTTTGGACATTTTTCACTTAGTATATAATAATTTTGCCAAAAAATAGAGTCAATGCCCGATCTCTGAATCTTAGCAGGTTTAGGTCTGGTTAGTACTTTGATGAGAGACTGCCTAGGAATACCAGGTGCTTTAAGCTTTTGGGTTTTCTTTCCTACTTATATAATGTACTGGCGATAAGATTGGCTGGTCTTTAAATAGCCCTCTCTTTGCAGCAGACTTCGCTTACGGCCATACCAACCTGGCTATGCCTGATCTCGTCTGATCTCGGAAGCTAAGCAGGTTTGGGCCTGGTTATTACTTGGATGGGAGACTGCCTGGGAATACCAGG
>NC_068417.1:44660097-44670097 GCF_023724105.1 Carassius gibelio
AAGGGGGCTCGACTTTGTTTTGCTTGAAATAAAGTCTTTTCTTCTGAGAGAAAAATCCCTGACTGAGTTTGATTATTCGGAGAGCCGGCAAAAGACACCACAGATTTGGCACCCCAGATGGGACTGGACAAGAGTGACAGAGTGGACAACCGCTTTTGAGCTGACCAATGATCAACACAACCGGGTGGCCACCATAAAACAAGGTAAGCATTTTTGCTTATAGAATTCGTTTGTGTTGGTTGAGGTCAGTTCTGAGTGGTAAGGACACTTAAAATCTACTCTTCCAAATTTAGAAAAAATAGGATATCCAAATTGAAAAAGGGGTTTTACTCCAGAAGAAATAACTGCATGCACATATTTTGTTTATTAATAGGAAAGCCTTGTAAGGTAACCTAGATTTAAAACAGAAATAGTGTAGGCAAAAAGGACATTGTAAAATCTGTGTTTATTGGATAGCTGTACCAAGTAGGACAGTGATAAACGGATAAGCAGATTAAGGAATCGCGAGAAAAAGTCCCACGGATACCGCTTTGAGAAAGTATAGGTGAAATTCTCAAAGGACAGAAATAGGTGGGCCCTTAAGGAGCTCTAGGAAGAGCTGTGTTTTGTTGTGTGGATGTATCTGTGTCGGATGAATGAATTTGTGATTGGTGATGAATGTATGAACAAATAAATTCCGTATTGAGTGGGTAAGGGTTGAGCACCGTTCCTGGACCTTCACTTAAGTGTGAACTGGCAGAATTGTACTCAACCAATATCCACTTGAGAGGGATGAATGTATGATGAGCCTTGATAATAAAAGGACAATTAATGACTGATTATCCCTTAGATAAAGGGAAAAAGTATGCAAGCATAAGCACTCTGGCTCAATAAAGAGTGTAGCAAGTGTGAATGGGCTTAGGGAAATAGTATCAATAAAGTTTGAACCGAGATCTATAATAGAGTTTTGCATTTTGGATGTCTGTGTGAAAGGGGAGAACATTTTCTGAGCCCAGTCCAGTGGGAGTGAGAGCAAGGGAGGAAGTTCCCACATTAAAGTTTTAATACATGGGTGGACAAAAAAGGAAAGAAAAGTAAAAATAAAAATAAAGAATTATTGTTAGAAATAGTTATCTACAAAGTGATAATAAAATAGAGTAAATAAAATAGACAGTTAAATAATAATATAAATTTAAGAAGTGTAAACGCATGAGACAATAAAAAACTAAATTCAAAAGGGTATAACACATAAAAAAGAATAGAAAGTAGGGTGAAATGGGTAAAAAATAGTTAAATTCAGTAAAAGGAAAAGAAGAAATTGTAACCAAGTTATTATATAAAACTAAAAAGTTGATTTTTGGTGGTAATAATATAAATAAAGATATGGCAGCCACACCAGTGGAAATCATTGGATTAAAAAATCCACTGTGTAAAGCGCAAATAGACAAAATCTCAAAAAAATGGCAGAAGAGAACAAAAAATATGACGACAAAATGGCCAAAGGAAGGGACATTTGATGTGGCATTGTGTGAGGAAATGGAAACTCTAATAAAAAATTATAAAACTAAAAGCATCAATATGAAAAAAGAAAAAAGAGAAACAAAAAGGGAAAAAGAGAAAGAAATACTTGCGCTGTTTAAAAAAGAAGGTGAAGATATGTTGAAGAGTATAAAACAGGCTAGGAAAGTCCTGAAGGAGGCAGAGAAGGATAACATTAGAAAAGAAAAGAAATATGCAGACCCCCCTCCTTATCTGCCTTTAGCAAGAGAATTCCCAATACTCAAGGGAACCATGGAGGTAACAGGAGAACTAGAGTTAGAAGGGCAGTTAGAGATGGATGATAGAGAGGAACCAGCTGTAAAAACACAGAGGCAAACCAGACAGGAAAGTGCAGAAGGTTTGCAACTTGACTGTTACAGACAAGCACGTACAGCGTTAGAAAAAATGAAAGCAAGTCAGGAAGATAAAACCTGGTTTGAGGAAGGATTAGAAAGAAAACGGAGGGAAGATAGAGATATTGTAGCACAAGTACAAGCTTTGGAAGAAGAAATGGAAGAGAAAATTAGAGAATCAGGGAAGAAGATCAGAGAGGTAAATAAGTTGGAGAGAGGAAAGAGTAAGTTGTTCTACGGTAGTGAGGATGAGAATCAGGCAGAGGAGTTATTTGATAACAGTAAATGGGAACAGGGCAGAGATAAAGGGACACTTAGACCACTGGCCGCACAGCTCCCAATTTTAATCAAGGGTGAGCAGGGACAGTATGTCCCCTGGGCTTCACAGGACCTCGAGGGGCTTGTCACTCGTCTTCCTGATATTCATGAGGGTGCAGGGAAATTCATTAAAGTGTTTGAAGAGGAAACAATGGGAAAGCTATTGGCAGTGGGAGATGTTAAAGCTCTGCTGGCTAAAATTATTGGAGGGACAAAGATGGATGAAATTCTTCTTACAACGACTCTAAACAGAGCAGTGAACTCTCACAATATGGATGGGATTGTTTTTGATGCATTCCGCCCAGCAGTATGGCAGGCATTGCGTGCGGAGTATCCGATCAGACTGAATCCTAAATCACTGAAGGGAGAAGGAATTGGAGATTTAGAGAATCCAACCACTTATGTCCAAAAAGAGCTGAAAAGGTGGAAACAAGAAACTGAGGGGGATCCCGAGGGAGACCCATTAATGTCAACATTGTTTAGACAAGCTGTGATTGATGCTATGCCGCCAGCGGTAAAAAGCAAGCTGGAGGATGTGGTCGGTTTAACTTCTAAAACACACAAAGAGTTTTGTGACCATGTGTCTCATGCAGTGGAACAGCAAAGAAAAAATGAACTAAAACTTAAAAGTCAAGAGAAAGAGTTACAACGTAAACTAACTCAATTACAGCTTGAAGAACTCACAAAAAAGAATAAGAAAAATATTCAAGCTTCAGTAACAAATGCAACAGCAGAACAAATGACTCTAGTACCTCCAGTAATTGCTCCACAACCTACTATTCCGTCAAGTCCACTTACAGCAGTTCCTCCGAATGAACACTTGAACTCTGTGCCCATAATAAACGTTTATACTCAACAGCCAGGACAAATGGGATGGAGAAAAAACCCCATACAGCAAAGAGGCAGAGGCAGAGGCAGAGGCAGAGACAGGCCTCCACCATTGTGCTGGGGTTGTGCGCAGCCCGGACACATCAAAGCTGACTGTCCAACTCAACAATGGCCACAGCAACCTCAGGGTAGAAGGGAGATGAGCTGGCAACAGCCTACTCAGGGTCCAGTGCAGGGCCCAGTAAACCCTTGGGGAGGTCCCAATCCAGGCTATTAGGGGTGCCCAGAGAATCCTAAAGGGGAGAGTCAGCTTCCAATTTTATCAACAAAAGCTGATCAAGAGCCTATTATGCAGATTAAAATAGAGGGAGATACATTTCCATTTTTGGTTGATACGGGGGCAAATTTAACGTGCATTAATTTGAAATATGCTTCACATCTCCCCTTGTCTGGAAAATTTGCAAAGACAATAGGATTCTCGGGAAAAATGCAATTGATTCCCATAACAGCTCCAGTGTGTCTACAAACAAAAGATCAAAGTATAACAATGCCCATTCTGGTATCAAATCAAACTCCTATTAATTTGTTAGGAAGAGATGCATTATGTAAATTAGGACTACAAATTTGGTGTTCTCCAGAAGGTATATATATTGATTCAATAGGAACAGAAAAACAAATGATGGTTGCAGAGCCAAAAGCAAATGTTTTTTGGATAGGACAGATAGAACAAGATGTGAGACAGACGGTCAATAAATGGGGAAAGTTTATTGAAGCACAGATACCTGAAGCACAGCTATCAAAGTCAGAATTTCATTGCACAATGATGTATGATCAAGAAAGAGATGAAAATATAGAACAGAAATGGCAAAAAGAAACAAAAGGACAGCAGATTGAGATAGTCTCCCAGTACATCATCATAGGTAAGGAGGGAGCAGCTTTAAACATACCAGAAAGTGAATTTGTCAAAAAATGGTTCAATGTAAATAACTCTGTCCCGCATATTGCAGTATATGTAGGAAGAAATTGGGAAGCGAAAGATTTAGGACCAATGATGAAAAGGGCAGAACAAAGCAAATGGGAATCAACAGAAAACCCATTGATTTTTCATTCAGCTGACAAAAATTACATCAAAATTCTGTGTGCAACCAGTTTGCTGGGAATTCCACAGGAAGTAGTTATCAGCCAAAAGAAAGTGACACAGATGACTACAGCATCTGATTTAATAAACACAAATGAGACTGAATTATTTAAGGAAATGGAGTGTCAGGTACCATCTGAACTATGGTCTCAACATGACACAGATATTGGATTAATAAAATCAGCAAATCCAGTAAGAGTTCAACTTAAGCCAAATGCACGTCTGCCTAGAAAAGCACAATATCCTTTACGAGCAGATGCAGAAGCAGGAATAAAGGACACAATTGAAGGCTTAGTGAAGGCAGGGGTATTGATAGAAACTACTAGTTACTGTAATACTCCAATTATGCCTGTAATCAAATCAGACAAAACCAGATGGCGACTTGTTCATGATTTACGAACAATAAATGAAATAACGGAAGATATGCCAGCTGAGGTACCAAACCCACACACTTTATTGACAAATGTCCCTCCTGATGCCAAATACTTTACTGTAATTGATCTTTGCTCTGCCTACTTCAGTGTACCGCTTGCAGAAGAGAGTAAATATTTGTTTGCATTCACACATGCAAATAAGCAATATACATATTCTAGACTACCTCAGGGATATAAACATTCACCACATATATTCAACAAGATTTTGAAGGATGATTTAGAAGACCTTGTAATAGACGGTACACTATTACAATACATGGATGATTTAATTATCTGTTCTACCTCACTAGAACAATGTCACAAAGACTCAATTAAGGTGTTGACAAAATTAGCAGAAGGAGGACACAAGGTGTCTAAAAACAAATTGCAGTATTGCCAGCCTCAAGTGGAATACTTGGGAAGATTAATTGCATTTGGTACACGAGCTATAGCTCCAGCTCAGTTAGAAGGTATAAGTAAAACACCGTTACCTCAGACAGTAGGACAAATGATGACATTTCTAGGAATGACAGGCTTTAGTGCCGATTGGATAGAGGACTATGCAGTAAAGACAGGGCCTTTGAGAGAAATGATGAAACAAGCAGGATTACAACATTTAAGAAATCCATTAAAATGGAACACAGATGCCTTACTAGCATTTGAAGCAATAAAAAAAGAATTACAACAGGCCCCTGCCCTGGGAATGGCAGAATATGATAAAATGTTTCATCTTTATGTGGCAAATAGAGTTGATGGTTATGCATCAGCTGTATTAATGCAAGAAACCTGTAGTGGGAGGAAAAAACAGCCTATAGCATACTACAGCACAAAGTTAGACAATGTAGCCCAGGGATACCCACCATGTTACCAACAGGGTTTAGCTGCAGTGTATTATGCTTATGAAAAAGCATCCACAATAACTATGGGGTATCCAGTAACAATATATACCCATCACAAAGTTGTGGAATTAATAGAACAAGGGAAATTTGTTCTGACACAAGCTCGAATTCTAGCCTATTCCTCATTACTCACATATCCAGATGTTACCATTAAAAGATGCCATACAGTCAATCCGGCTGAATTAATTCCTTTGGCTTTCGAAGGAGAACCTCATGAGTGTGTGAATGAGTCCTTGGCATTTACTAGATTACGACCAGATCTAGAATCAACACCCATTACTGAAGCAGAAGTAACTTACTTTGTAGATGGTTCTAGCTTTAGGGATCACGAAGGAAATCATACAGGATATTCAGTAGTGAAGAAAAACAAAAAAGAATTTGAATCTGTGATATCACAACATTGTGTACAGCCCTGCTCTGCTCAATTAGCAGAATTAAAAGCTCTCACAACTGCATGTCAGTTAGCAAAAGGACAAACTGCTAACATTTTTACAGATTCAGCGTATGCTCATGGTGTATGTCATCTATTCGGAGCAGTGTGGAAACAAAGAGGTTTCAAAAAGAGTGATGGGACTCCCATCCAACATAGTGAACAAATAGGGCAATTGATTTCTGCTATGATGCTACCAAAACGACTAGCAATAATCAAATGTCAAGCACACAAGAAGGGAAATGACTATGTCATCAAAGGAAATAATGCAGCAGATCTAGAAGCTAAAAAAGCTTCAGGGTGTCAGGTAGCAGTATTAGCACCTGTTGTACTTATCGAGCCTCATCCTCAATTGGATGACATTATTCGAATACAACAACAAGCAGGCCCATATGAACAATCAATGTGGCATCAAAGGGGAGCTAAAAAAGACTCACAGGAGATCTGGCGTACACATGAAGGACACATTGTTGCACCTACTTCACTGTTGAATATTCTTATTACAGATGCACATGGTTTTGACCATTGTGCAAGGGGAGAAGTAGTAAGAAAAATTAAACAGCAAGGATATTGGTCTCCTTATTTATATGCAATGGTGGATGAATTTTTGTCCACATGTGAAGTATGTGCTAAATACAATGTAAGAAAAGGCATGGTGACACCAATAGGCCATATTCCAACACCTGAAGGCCCCTTTAAACATCTTGTATGTGATTATGTGGATATGATAAAGCGTGTACAAGGCAAAAGATACATGCTGGTTATCATAGACAGGTTTAGCAGGTGGGTGGAAGCAGTACCATCCGCGGATTTAGGAGCAGGAACTGTAATTAAATTCCTAACAAGAGAGGTAATTCCTAGATTTGGAATTCCATCAGAAATAAGTTCAGATAATGGGTCGGCATTCATACAAAAAACTGTGAAACAAGTGTTGCAACAATTAAGAATAAAACAGAGACTAGGATGCGTTTATAGGCCTCAGTCACAAGGGATAGTGGAGAGAGTTAATGGCGTGATCAAGGCCAAAATAAACAAAATATGTGAAAGTACTAAACTTAATTGGATTGATGCATTACCGCTCGCACTAATGAGCTATCGCATGCAAACTAACAGAAACACGCACTTAACACCGCATGAAATGCTTACGGGTCGACCCATGCCTGTGCCATATTGTAGAGGTCCCTATAAAGGACCGCCTCTAGAACAATTACAAATGGAACTTCGCTCTTATATGAAGAAACTAACTGCCATACATAAAGCTATCTATTTACAGGAAAAAAGAAAAGAGCCCAGTGAGGAATCGGAGACGGCCTGTCCAGTTGTTCCAGGGGATCAAGTTTATCTGAGGGTATTCCGGCGAAAATGGAATGAGCCCAGGAGAGAAGGACCCTACACAGTGGTGAGAGCTACTCCTACAGCAGTCCAAGTGGAGGGAAGCACAACCTGGTATCATCTAAACCACTGTACTAGAGTTCCCACAGGAAAGGCAGAAAGAAAGGAAAGCAGACAACCAGACAATGCAGGAGAGAGCAATGAGGAAGAATCAGAGACACATGATGAAGTGCAAACTGACGAGAGCTCTTTCCTCCTGTCAGACAAACTGGAGAGGACAGAGAATCAGTCTGACAACATGTCTGAAGACCATCCTATGCCTAATGCATCTCATAATGCAGACTCAAACTCAACCGATAGAAAGCAACCTGACTTCCCTTCAATTGACTTTACAACCTTTGAACAAAAGTGACAATGTGATCAACTCAACAGAACCAATGGTAATCAAAAATCGTAGAGACATTGATTATGATGTTCAAGGTGATGAAGACGTTAGTCAAATTGATGCATTATGGGATACAGCCCAAAACAATGAATGGTATAAATGGGCAGCCTTTACAGCTAAAGAAACAGGAAAAGAAAATTGCTTGCTGTGCTCCAAATCTCCGTTAAACAAAGTAATAGCCATACCAAATCCATATGACTACCGAAAATGTGCCCAATTTGGGAGAAACTTTTGTCATTTAACAGATTTTACCAGGCCATATTGTATTGCTGAATGCCTTGGATTTTTAGGAAATCCTAAATTAACAGATTATTTCTTTAGACCACTCTGGGGATCCTGGTGTCAGTATTCAGATATAGGTCAAAATATAAAAATTGAAAAACAAAAAGTAGAGATTCCAAAATGGTATAGCATAGATTATAAACAAGAATATGAGTGTTTCCATAAACCAAAAGGAACCCAAGATGTGGGTAAATTCAAAGGAAGATGTGCTATTATTTGGTATATAGATAAGAAAAATTCTTGGAAATCAGGAGTTCCTTCTAGAGCTCCAGAACTTTTAGCATTCGGAACAACTAAAGGAAGTAAGATAGCACCTGAAAAATGTGAAAATCAAACTATAGCCTTACCTCCAATAGAAATTTATGAAGATCAATCATTAATAATAGCAGATTTCTTTTGGATCTGTGGAGGGGAAATACTATTGCCTTCTTTACCAGTTGGATGGAAAGGTATATGTGTAAGAGTACGGTTACTTCAAGAAGTTAGCATGGCACAATGGGGAACAGAACAGAGCACAAACAAGGAAGACAATAGAACTAAAAGAGGATACGAGCCAGACCCCAATGTATATTTAGACTCAATTGGACAACCAAGAGGAATTCCTAATAAATTCAAGGCAAGAAGTGAAATAAAAGGAGGTTTTGAGTCAATCCTGGTTTGGATCACACCAAACAAAAATACAGAGTGGATTAATTATATCTATTATAATCAACAAAGATTCATTAATTATACTGATGAGGCCTTAACCTTATTAGGCGACCAAGTGCATGCAACAAGCAGAATGACATGGCAAAACAGACAGGCTCTTAATTGGCTCTTGGCAGACAAGGGAGGAGTTTGTGTTATGTTTGGAGATCAATGTTGTACATTCATCCCAAATAACACCGCCCCTGGAGGAGCTTTCAGTGAAGTTATGACAAAAATTAAAAAATTAAGAAATGAAATTACAACAAATGCCGGAAGAGACCAACACATTTGGGATTGGATTGATGTGAGATTTGGAGCATGGGGAGCATGGTTTGTTAAACTAGGAATGTTTTTAGGAGTTGCCATATTAATAGGAGGATTATTATTTTGCTGTGTATTACCTTTATTAAGATCATTAATCATCAATGCTACTGTTAAGCAAATGGGAGTGATAAAAGTCCCAAATAATCAACAAAGGATCATTGAAAAGAGTCTGGAGGAATACTATGAAGGATGGCTAAACAAACGGAACTTAAATGAGCAAACTTTTGATGATAGTTCTATTGACTCTGAGGATGTTGAAGATGTCTAAGGGTGAACCATACCCTGGATATAAGTGCCAGTTGAACTTTGGCCCAGGGAGGCTCTTTACGATACATAAGGTATCTGAGCTGAAGATCAACTTTTATAATCTTGTGATATTCAATTATTGATGTAATGTATGTATTTTATGTCTTTTATACATAACTGTGATAACCACAGGCAAGTGCTGAACCAATTACACGCTCACGCTTTTAACATTGTGTACTATTAAAGAAGGAATTAGGGAGACTGGATCTTTTACTCGCTCCTAGTCAAGAAAGGAGAGAGATGTTTGGTCCAGTAATCCCTCAGAGTGGAATCTCATAATCTAGTCACTGGTGATAATACAATGTGACTTATTTAGTCACTAGGTAGTGTAACTAATATGACTGGATTATGGAATAGCACTCTGGATAAGAATAATCAAATGTGAGACTTATTAAGTCTCAAAGGGGAGAATATGTGGAAGATTTTTATTGGTGGGATTTTGCTCAATCAAGTATAATCAAGATGAATCTAGTCATATATATACATACGTGTTTTATTCCATTAGAATCATATAGCCTTTGTGTGAAAGGAATGTGCCTAAGTCTGCAAAAAACATCCGGACCACCACTTTTCTTTACCATAGCAAGTCACAGGAAACATCTGGAAAAACATACAATGGGTCTCTTCTCTTTACCATAGCGTCTCCCTAGGGAGGGATCAAAATTGCAAGCCTAAAGAAAAGTTTGACTATTTGGAAACGCCCTGTATGGGGTATATAATGAGATGC
>NC_068417.1:44672597-44680097 GCF_023724105.1 Carassius gibelio
CTTAGCAGGTTTAGGTCTGGTTAGTACTTTGATGAGAGACTGCCTAGGAATACCAGGTGCTTTAAGCTTTTGGGCTTTCTTTCCTACTTATATAATGTACTGGCGATAAGATTGGCTGGTCTTTAAATAGCCCTCTCTTTGCAGCAGACTTCGTTTACGGCCATACCAACCTGGCTATGCCCGATCTCGTCTGATCTCGGAAGCTAAGCAGGATTGGGTCTGGTTAGTACTTGGATGGGAGACCGCCTGGGAATACCAGGTGCTGTAAGCTTTTTGGACATTTTTCACTTAGTATATAATAATTTTGCCAAAAAATAGAGTCAATGCCCGATCTCTGAATATTTGCAGGTTTGGGCCTGGTTAGTACATGGATGGGAGACTGCCTGGGAATACCAGGTGCTGTAAGCTTTTGGACATTTTTCACTTAGTATATAATAATTTTGCCAAAAAATAGAGTCAATGCCCGATCTCTGAATCTTAGCAGGTTTAGGTCTGGTTAGTACTTTGATGAGAGACTGCCTAGGAATACCAGGTGCTTTAAGCTTTTGGGTTTTCTTTCCTACTTATATAATGTACTGGCGATAAGATTGGCTGGTCTTTAAATAGCCCTCTCTTTGCAGCAGACTTCGCTTACGGCCATACCAACCTGGCTATGCCTGATCTCGTCTGATCTCGGAAGCTAAGCAGGTTTGGGCCTGGTTATTACTTGGATGGGAGACTGCCTGGGAATACCAGGTGCTGTAAGCTTTTTTGACATTTTTCACTTAGTATATAATAATTTTGCCAAAAAATAGAGTCAATGCCCGATCTCTGAATATTAGCAGGTTTGGGCCTGCTTAGTACATGGATGGGAGACTGCCTGGGAATACCAGGTGCTTTAATCTTTTTGGAAAATTTCACGAATTATATAATAATCTTTCATTAAAAAAAAAAAGAGTCAATGCCCGATCTCTGAATCTTAGAAGGTTTAGGTCTGGTTAGTACTTTGATGAGAGACTGCCTAGGAATACCAGGTGCTTTAAGCTTTTGGGTTTTCTTTCCTACTTATATAATGTACTGGCGATAAGATTGGCTGATCTTTAAATAGCCCTCTCTTTGCAGCAGACTTCGCTTACGGCCATACCAACCTGGCTATGCCCGATCTCGTCTGATCTTGGAAGCTAAGCAGGTTTGGGCCTGGTTAGTACTTGAATGGGAGACCGCCTGGAATACCTGGTGCTGTAAGCTTTTTGGAAATTTTTCACTTAGTATATAATAATTTTGCCAAAAAATAGAGTCAATGCCGATCTCTGAATATTAGCAGGTCTGGGCCTGGTTAGTACTTGGATGGGAGACCGCCTGGGAATACCAGGTGCTGTAAGATTTTTGGACATTTTTCACTTAGTATATAATAATTTTGCCAAAAAATAGAGTCAATGCCCGATCTCTGAATCTTAGCAGGATTAGGTCTGGTTAGTACTTTGATGAGAGACTGCCTAGGAATACCAGGTGCTTTAAGCTTTTGGGTTTTCTTTCCTACTTATATAATGTACTGGCAATAAGATTGGCTGGTCTTTAAATAGCCCTCTCTTTGCAGCAGACTTTGCAGGAGACTTCGTTTACGGCCATACCAACCAGGCTATGCCCGATCTCGTCTGATCTCGGAAGCTAAGCAGGTTTGGGCCTGGTTAGTACTTGGATGGGAGACCGCCTGGGAATACCAGGTGCTGTAAGCTTTTTGGACATTTTTCACTTAGTATATAATAATTTTGCCAAAAAATAGAGTCAATGCTCGATCTCTGAATCTTAGCAGGTTTAGGTCTGGTTAGTACTTTTATGAGAGACTGCCTAGGAATACCAGGTGCTTTAAGCTTTTGGGTTTTCTTTCCTACTTATATAATGTACTGGCGATAAGATTGGCTTGTCTTTAAATAGCCCTCTCTTTGCAGCAGACTTCGCTTACTTCCATACCAACCTGGCTATGTCCGATCTCGTCTGATCTCGGAAGCTAAGAAGTTTTGGGCCTGGTTAGTACTTGGATGGGAGACCGCCTGGGAATACCAGGTGCTGTAAGCTTTTTGGACATTTTTCACTAAGTATATAATAATTTTGCCAAAAAATAGAGTCAGTGCCTGATCTCTGAATATTAGCAGGTTTGGGCCTGTTTAGTACATGGATGGGAGACTGCCTGGGAATATACTGCCTTTAATTATAATTTTGCATTATTGAGACACTGTTTTCCTAATGAATGTTGTTCAGTGCTTTGACGCAATGTATTTTGTTTAAAGCACTATATAAATAAATGTGATTGATTGATTGATTGAATACCAGGTGCTGTAAGCTTTTTGGACATTTTTCACTTAGTATATAATAATTTTGCCCAAAAAAAGTCAATGCCCGATCTCTGAATATTAGCAGGTTTGCACCTGGTTAGTACATGGATGGGAGACTGCCTGGGAATACCAGGTGCTTTAATCTTTTTGGAAAATTTCACGAATTATATAATAATCTTTCATTAAAAAAAAAAAAGAGTCAATGCCCGATCTCTGAATCTTAACAGGTTTAGGTCTGGTTAGTACTTTTATGAGAGACTGCCTAGGAATACCAGGTGCTTTAAGCTTTTGGGTTTTCTTTCCTACTTATATAATGTACTGGCGATAAGATTGGCTGTTCTTTAAATAGCCCTCTCTTTGCAGCAGACTTCGCTTACGGCCATACCAACCTGGCTATGACCGATCTCGTCTGATCTCGGAAGCTAAGCAGGTTTGGGCCTGGTTAGTACTTGGATGGGAGACCGCCTGGGAATACCAGGTGCTGTAAGCTTTTTGGAAATTTTTCACTTAGTATATAATAATTTTGCCAAAAGATAGAGTCAATGCCGATCTCTGAATATTAGCAGGTTTGGGCCTGGTTAGTACATGGATGGGAGACTGCCTGGGAATACCAGGTGCTGTAAGCTTTTTGGACATTTTTCACTTAGTATATAATAATTTTGCCAAAATATAGAGTCAATGCCCGATCTCTGAATATTTGCAGGTTTGGGCCTGGTTAGTACATGGATGGGAGACTGCCTGGGAATACCAGGTGCTTTAATCTTTTTGGAAAATTTCACGAATTATATATTAATCTTTCATTAAAAAAAAAAAAAAAAAAGAGTCAATGCCCGATCTCTGAATTTTAGCAGGTTTAGGTCTGGTTAGTACTTTGATGAGAGACTGCCTAGGAATACCAGGTGCTTTAAGCTTTTGGGTTTTCTTTCCTACTTATATAATGTACTGGCGATAAGATTGGCTGTTCTTTAAATAGCCCTCTCTTTGCAGCAGACTTCGCTTACGGCCATACCAACCTGGCTATGCCCAATCTCGTCTGATCTCGGAAGCTAAGCAGGTTTGGGCCTGGTTAGTACTTGGATGGGAGACCGCCTGGGAATACCAGGTGCTGTAACCTTTTTGGAAATTTTTCACTTAGTATATAATAATTTTGCCAAAAAATTGAGTCAATGCCGATCTCTGAATCTTAGCAGGTTTAGGTCTGGTTAGTACTTTGATGAGAGACTGCCTAGGAATACCAGGTGCTTTAAGCTTTTGGGTTTTCTTTCCTACTTATATAATGTACTGGCGATAAGATTGGCTGTTCTTTAAATAGCCCTCTCTTTGCAGCAGACTTCGCTTACGGCCATACCAACCTGGCTATGCCCAATCTCGTCTGATCTCGGAAGCTAAGCAGGTTTGGGCCTGGTTAGTACTTGGATGGGAGACCGCCTGGGAATACCAGGTGCTGTAAGCTTTTTGGAAATTTTTCACTTAGTATATAATAATTTTGCCAAAAAATAGAGTCAATGCCAATCTCTGAATATTAGCAGGTTTTGGCCTGGTTAGTACATGGATGGGAGACTGCCTGGGAATACCAGGTGCTGTAAGCTTTTTGGACATTTTTCACTTACTATATAATAATTTTGCCAAAAAATAGAGTCAATGCCCGATCTCTGAATATTTGCAGGTTTGGGCCTGGTTAGTACATGGATGGGAGACTGCCTCGGAATACCAGGTGCTTTAATCTTTTTGGAAAATTTCACGAATTATATAATAATCTTTCATAAAAAAAAAAAAAAAAAAAAAAATATATATATATATATATATATATATATATATATATATATATATATATATATATATATATATATAATACCAGGTGCTTTAAGCTTTTTGGTTTTCATTCCTACTTATATAAAGTACTGGCGATAAGATTGGCTGGTCTTTAAATAGCCCTCTCTTTGCAGCAGACTTCGCTTACGGCCATAAAAACCTGGCTATGCCCGATCTCGTCTGATTTCGGAAGCTAAGCAGGTTTGGGCCTGGTTAGTACTTGGATGGGAGACCGCCTGGGAATACCAGTTGCTGTAAGCTTTTTGGACATTTTTCACTTAGTATATAATAATTTTGCCAAAAAATAGAGTCAATGCCTGATCTCTGAATATTAGCAGGTTTGGGCCTGCTTAGTACATGGATGGGAGACTGCCTGGGAATACCAGGTGCTTTAATCTTTTTGGAAAATTTCACGAATTATATAATAATCTTTCATTAAAAAAAAAAAAAAGAGTCAATGCCCGATCTCTGAATCTTAACAGGTTTAGGTCTAATTAGTACTTTTATGAGAGACTGCCTAGGAATACCAGGTGCTTTAAGCTTTTTGGACATTTTTCACTTAGTTTATAATAATTTTGCCAAAAAATAGAGTCAATGCCCGATCTCTGAATCTTAGCAGGTTTAGGTCTGGTTAGTACTTTGATGAGAGACTGCCTAGGAATACCAGGTGCTTTAAGCTTTTGGGCTTTCTTTCCTACTTATATAATGTACTGGCGATAAGATTGGCTGGTCTTTAAATAGCCCTCTCTTTGCAGCAGACTTCGTTTACGGCCATACCAACCTGGCTATGCCCGATCTCGTCTGATCTCGGAAGCTAAGCAGGATTGGGTCTGGTTAGTACTTGGATGGGAGACCGCCTGGGAATACCAGGTGCTGTAAGCTTTTTGGACATTTTTCACTTAGTATATAATAATTTTGCCAAAAAATAGAGTCAATGCCCGATCTCTGAATATTTGCAGGTTTGGGCCTGGTTAGTACATGGATGGGAGACTGCCTGGGAATACCAGGTGCTGTAAGCTTTTGGACATTTTTCACTTAGTATATAATAATTTTGCCAAAAAATAGAGTCAATGCCCGATCTCTGAATCTTAGCAGGTTTAGGTCTGGTTAGTACTTTGATGAGAGACTGCCTAGGAATACCAGGTGCTTTAAGCTTTTGGGTTTTCTTTCCTACTTATATAATGTACTGGCGATAAGATTGGCTGGTCTTTAAATAGCCCTCTCTTTGCAGCAGACTTCGCTTACGGCCATACCAACCTGGCTATGCCTGATCTCGTCTGATCTCGGAAGCTAAGCAGGTTTGGGCCTGGTTATTACTTGGATGGGAGACTGCCTGGGAATACCAGGTGCTGTAAGCTTTTTTGACATTTTTCACTTAGTATATAATAATTTTGCCAAAAAATAGAGTCAATGCCCGATCTCTGAATATTTGCAGGTTTGGGCCTGGTTAGTACATGGATGGGAGACTGCCTCGGAATACCAGGTGCTTTAATCTTTTTGGAAAATTTCACGAATTATATAATAATCTTTCATAAAAAAAAAAAAAAAAAAAAAATATATATATATATATATATATATATATATATATATATATATATATATATATATATATATATATATATATATATATATATATATATATATATATATATATATATATATATATATATATATATATATATATAATACCAGGTGCTTTAAGCTTTTTGGTTTTCATTCCTACTTATATAAAGTACTGGCGATAAGATTGGCTGGTCTTTAAATAGCCCTCTCTTTGCAGCAGACTTCGCTTACGGCCATAAAAACCTGGCTATGCCCGATCTCGTCTGATTTCGGAAGCTAAGCAGGTTTGGGCCTGGTTAGTACTTGGATGGGAGACCGCCTGGGAATACCAGTTGCTGTAAGCTTTTTGGACATTTTTCACTTAGTATATAATAATTTTGCCAAAAAATAGAGTCAATGCCTGATCTCTGAATATTAGCAGGTTTGGGCCTGCTTAGTACATGGATGGGAGACTGCCTGGGAATACCAGGTGCTTTAATCTTTTTGGAAAATTTCACGAATTATATAATAATCTTTCATTAAAAAAAAAAAAAAGAGTCAATGCCCGATCTCTGAATCTTAACAGGTTTAGGTCTAATTAGTACTTTTATGAGAGACTGCCTAGGAATACCAGGTGCTTTAAGCTTTTTGGACATTTTTCACTTAGTTTATAATAATTTTGCCAAAAAATAGAGTCAATGCCCGATCTCTGAATCTTAGCAGGTTTAGGTCTGGTTAGTACTTTGATGAGAGACTGCCTAGGAATACCAGGTGCTTTAAGCTTTTGGGCTTTCTTTCCTACTTATATAATGTACTGGCGATAAGATTGGCTGGTCTTTAAATAGCCCTCTCTTTGCAGCAGACTTCGTTTACGGCCATACCAACCTGGCTATGCCCGATCTCGTCTGATCTCGGAAGCTAAGCAGGATTGGGTCTGGTTAGTACTTGGATGGGAGACCGCCTGGGAATACCAGGTGCTGTAAGCTTTTTGGACATTTTTCACTTAGTATATAATAATTTTGCCAAAAAATAGAGTCAATGCCCGATCTCTGAATATTTGCAGGTTTGGGCCTGGTTAGTACATGGATGGGAGACTGCCTGGGAATACCAGGTGCTGTAAGCTTTTGGACATTTTTCACTTAGTATATAATAATTTTGCCAAAAAATAGAGTCAATGCCCGATCTCTGAATCTTAGCAGGTTTAGGTCTGGTTAGTACTTTGATGAGAGACTGCCTAGGAATACCAGGTGCTTTAAGCTTTTGGGTTTTCTTTCCTACTTATATAATGTACTGGCGATAAGATTGGCTGGTCTTTAAATAGCCCTCTCTTTGCAGCAGACTTCGCTTACGGCCATACCAACCTGGCTATGCCTGATCTCGTCTGATCTCGGAAGCTAAGCAGGTTTGGGCCTGGTTATTACTTGGATGGGAGACTGCCTGGGAATACCAGGTGCTGTAAGCTTTTTTGACATTTTTCACTTAGTATATAATAATTTTGCCAAAAAATAGAGTCAATGCCCGATCTCTGAATATTAGCAGGTTTGGGCCTGCTTAGTACATGGATGGGAGACTGCCTGGGAATACCAGGTGCTTTAATCTTTTTGGAAAATTTCACGAATTATATAATAATCTTTCATTAAAAAAAAAGAGTCAATGCCCGATCTCTGAATCTTAGAAGGTTTAGGTCTGGTTAGTACTTTGATGAGAGACTGCCTAGGAATACCAGGTGCTTTAAGCTTTTGGGTTTTCTTTCCTACTTATATAATGTACTGGCGATAAGATTGGCTGATCTTTAAATAGCCCTCTCTTTGCAGCAGACTTCGCTTACGGCCAT
>NC_068417.1:44705097-44707597 GCF_023724105.1 Carassius gibelio
TACCAACCTGGCTATGCCCGATCTCGTCTGATCTCGGAAGTTAAGCAGGTTTGGGCCTGGTTAGTACTTGGATGGGAGACCGCCTGGGAATACCAGGTGCTGTAAGCTTTTTGGACATTTTTCACTTAGTATATAATCATTTTGCCAAAAAATAGAGAAAATGCCTGATCTCTGAATATTAGCAGGTTTGGGCCTGCTTAGTACATGGATGGGAGACTGCCTGGGAATACCAGGTGCTTTAATCTTTTTGGAAAATTTCACGAATTATATAATAATCTTTCATTAAAAAAAAAAAAAAAAAAAAAAAAAGAGTCAATGCCCGATCTCTGAATCTTAGCAGGTTTAGGTCTGGTTAGTACTTTGATGAGAGACTGCCTAGCAATACCAGGTGCTTTAAGCTTTTGGGTTTTCTTTCCTACTTATATAATGTACTGGCGATAAGATTGGCTGGTCTTTAAATAGCCCTCTCTTTGCAGCAGACTTCGCTTACGGCCATACCAACCTGGCTATGCCCGATCTCGTCTGATTTCGGAAGCTAAGCAGGTTTGGGCCTGGTTAGTACTTGGATGGTAGACCGCCTGGGAATACCAGGTGCTGTAAGCTTTTTGGACATTTTTCACTTAGTATATAATAATTTTGCCAAAAAATAGAGTCAATGCCTGATCTCTGAATATTAGCAGGTTTGGGCCTGCTTAGTACATGGATGGGAGACTGCCTGGGAATACCAGGTGCTTTAATCTTTTTGGAAAATTTCACGAATTATATAATAATCTTTCATTAAAAAAAAAAAGAAAGAGTCAATAACCGATCTCTGAATCTTAACAGGTTTAGGTCTGGTTAGTACTTTTATGAGAGACTGCCTAGGAATACCAGGTGCTTTAAGCTTTTGGGCTTTCTTTCCTACTTATATAATGTACTGGCGATAAGATTGGCTGGTCTTTAAATAGCCCTCTCTTTGCAGCAGACTTCGCTTACGGCCATACCAACCTGGCTATGCCCGATCTCGTCTGATCTCGGAAGCTAAGCAGGTTTGGGCCTGGTTAGTACTTGGATGGGAGACCGCCTGGGAATACCAGGTGCTGTAAGCTTTTTGGAAATTTTTCACTTAGTATATAATAATTTTGCCAAAAGATAGAGTCAATGCCGATCTCTGAATAGTAGCAGGTTTGGGCCTGTTTAGTACATGGATGGGAGACTGCCTGGGAATATACTGCCTTTAATTATAATTTTGCATTATTGAGACACTGTTTTCCTAATGAATGTTGTTCAGTGCTTTGACACAATGTATTTTGTTTAAAGCACTATATAAATAAATGTGATTGATTGATTGATTGAATACCAGGTGCTGTAAGCTTTTTGGACATTTTTCACTTAGTATATAATAATTTTGCCCAAAAAAAGTCAATGCCCGATCTCTGAATATTAGCAGGTTTGCACCTGGTTAGTACATGGATGGGAGACTGCCTGGGAATACCAGGTGCTTTAATCTTTTTGGAAAATTTCACGAATTATATAATAATCTTTCATTAAAAAAAAAAAAGAGTCAATGCCCGATCTCTGAATCTTAACAGGTTTAGGTCTGGTTAGTACTTTTATGAGAGACTGCCTAGGAATACCAGGTGCTTTAAGCTTTTGGGTTTTCTTTCCTACTTATATAATGTACTGGCGATAAGATTGGCTGTTCTTTAAATAGCCCTCTCTTTGCAGCAGACTTCGCTTACGGCCATACCAACCTGGCTATGACCGATCTCGTCTGATCTCGGAAGCTAAGCAGGTTTGGGCCTGGTTAGTACTTGGATGGGAGACCGCCTGGGAATACCAGGTGCTGTAAGCTTTTTGGAAATTTTTCACTTAGTATATAATAATTTTGCCAAAAGATAGAGTCAATGCCGATCTCTGAATATTAGCAGGTTTGGGCCTGGTTAGTACATGGATGGGAGACTGCCTGGGAATACCAGGTGCTGTAAGCTTTTTGGACATTTTTCACTTAGTATATAATAATTTTGCCAAAATATAGAGTCAATGCCCGATCTCTGAATATTTGCAGGTTTGGGCCTGGTTAGTACATGGATGGGAGACTGCCTGGGAATACCAGGTGCTTTAATCTTTTTGGAAAATTTCACGAATTATATATTAATCTTTCATTAAAAAAAAAAAAAAAAAAAGAGTCAATGCCCGATCTCTGAATTTTAGCAGGTTTAGGTCTGGTTAGTACTTTGATGAGAGACTGCCTAGGAATACCAGGTGCTTTAAGCTTTTGGGTTTTCTTTCCTACTTATATAATGTACTGGCGATAAGATTGGCTGTTCTTTAAATAGCCCTCTCTTTGCAGCAGACTTCGCTTACGGCCATACCAACCTGGCTATGCCCAATCTCGTCTGATCTCGGAAGCTAAGCAGGTTTGGGCCTGGTTAGTACTTGGATGGGAGACCGCCTGGGAATACCAGGTGCTGTAACCTTTTTGGAAATTTTTCACTTAGTATATAATAATTTTGCCAAA
>NC_068417.1:44727597-44732597 GCF_023724105.1 Carassius gibelio
GGGAGACCGCCTGGGAATACCAGGTGCTGTAAGCTTTTTGGACATTTTTCACTTAGTATATAATAATTTTGCCAAAAAATAGAGTCAGTGCCTGATCTCTGAATATTAGCAGGTTTGGGCCAGTTTAGTACATGGATGGGAGACTGCCTGGGAATATACTGCCTTTAATTATAATTTTGCATTATTGAGACACTGTTTTCCTAATGAATGTTGTTCAGTGCTTTGACGCAATGTATTTTGTTTAAAGCACTATATAAATAAATGTGATTGATTGATTGATTGAATACCAGGTGCTGTAAGCTTTTTGGACATTTTTCACTTAGTATATAATAATTTTGCCCAAAAAAAGTCAATGCCCGATCTCTGAATATTAGCAGGTTTGCACCTGGTTAGTACATGGATGGGAGACTGCCTGGGAATACCAGGTGCTTTAATCTTTTTGGAAAATTTCACGAATTATATAATAATCTTTCATTAAAAAAAAAAAAGAGTCAATGCCCGATCTCTGAATCTTAACAGGTTTAGGTCTGGTTAGTACTTTTATGAGAGACTGCCTAGGAATACCAGGTGCTTTAAGCTTTTGGGTTTTCTTTCCTACTTATATAATGTACTGGCGATAAGATTGGCTGTTCTTTAAATAGCCCTCTCTTTGCAGCAGACTTCGCTTACAGCCATACCAACCTGGCTATGACCGATCTCGTCTGATCTCGGAAGCTAAGCAGGTTTGGGCCTGGTTAGTACTTGGATGGGAGACCGCCTGGGAATACCAGGTGCTGTAAGCTTTTTGGAAATTTTTCACTTAGTATATAATAATTTTGCCAAAAGATAGAGTCAATGCCGATCTCTGAATATTAGCAGGTTTGGGCCTGGTTAGTACATGGATGGGAGACTGCCTGGGAATACCAGGTGATTTAATCTTTTTGGAAAATTTCACGAATTATATAATAATCTTTCATAAAAAAAAAAAAAAGAGTCAATGCCCGATCTCTGAATCTTAACAGGTTTAGGTCTGGTTAGTACTTTTATGAGAGACTGCCTAGGAATACCAGGTGCTTTAAGCTTTTGGGTTTTCATTCCTACTTATATAATGTACTGGCGATAAGATTGGCTGGTCTTTAAATAGCCCTCTCTTTGCAGCAGACTTCGCTTACGGCCATACCATCCTGGCTATGTCCGATCTCGTCTGATCTCGGAAGCTAAGCAGGTTTGGGCCTGGTTAGTACTTGGATGGGAGACCGCCTGGGAATACCAGGTGCTGTAAGCTTTTTGGAAATTTTTCACTTAGTATATAATAATTTTGCCAAAAAAATAGAGTCAATGCCGATCTCTGAATATTAGCAGGTTTGGGCCTGGTTAGTACATGGATGGGAGACTGCCTGGGAATACCAGGTTCTGTAAGCTTTTTGGACATTTTTCACTTAGTATATAATAATTTTTGCCAAAAAATAGAGTCAATGCCGATCTCTGAATATTTGCAGGTTTGGGCCTGGTTAGTACATGGATGGGAGACTGCCTGGGAATACCAGGTGCTTTAATCTTTTTGGAAAATTTCACGAATTATATAATAATCTTTCATTAAAAAAAAAAAAAAAAAAAAAAAGAGTCAATGCCTGATCTCTGAATCTTAGCAGGTTTAGGTCTGGTTAGTACTTTGATGAGAGACTGCCTAGGAATACCAGGTGCTTTAAGCTTTTGGGCTTTCTTTCCTACTTATATAATGTACTGGCGATAAGAATGGCTGGTCTTTAAATAGCCCTCTCTTTGCAGCAGACTTCGCTTGCGGCCATACCAACCTGGCTATGCCCGATCTCGTCTGATCTCGGAAGCTAAGCAGGTTTGGGCCTGGTTAGTACTTGGATGGGAGACCGCCTGGGAATACCAGGTGCTGTAACCTTTTTGGAAATTTTTCACTTAGTATATAATAATTTTGCCAAAAAATAGAGTCAATGCCGATCTCTGAATCTTAGCAGGTTTAGGTCTGGTTAGTACTTTGATGAGAGACTGCCTAGGAATACCAGGTGCTTTAAGCTTTTGGGTTTTCTTTCCTACTTATATAATGTACTGGCGATAAGATTGGCTGGTCTTTAAATAGCCCTCTCTTTGCAGCAGACTTCGCTTGCGGCCATACCAACCTGGCCATGCCCGATCTCGTCTGATTTCGGAAGCTAAGCAGGTTTGGGCCTGGTTAGTACTTGGATGGGAGACCGCCTGGGAATACCAGGTGCTGTAAGCTTTTTGGACATTTTTCACTTAGTATATAATAATTTTGCCAAAAAATAGAGTCAATGCCTGATCTCTGAATATTAGCAGGTTTGGGCCTGCTTAGTACATGGATGGGAGACTGCCTGGGAATACCAGGTGCTTTAATCTTTTTGGAAAATTTCACGAATTATATAATAATCTTTCATTAAAAAAAAAAAAAAGAGTCAATGCCCGATCTCTGAATCTTAACAGGTTTAGGTCTGGTTAGTACTTTTATGAGAGACTGCCTAGGAATACCAGGTGCTTTAAGCTTTTGGGCTTTCTTTCCTACTTATATAATGTACTGGCGATAAGATTGGCTGGTCTTTAAATAGCCCTCTCTTTGCAGCAGACTTCGCTTACGGCCATACCAACCTGGCTATGCCCGATCTCGTCTGATCTCGGAAGCTAAGCAGGTTTGGGCCTGGTTAGTACTTGGATGGGAGACCGCCTGGGAATACCAGGTGCTGTAAGCTTTTTGGACATTTTTCACTTAGTATATAATCATTTTGCCAAAAAATAGAGAAAATGCCTGATCTCTGAATATTAGCAGGTTTGGGCCTGCTTAGTACATGGATGGGAGACTGCCTGGGAATACCAGGTGCTTTAATCTTTTTGGAAAATTTCACGAATTATATAATAATCTTTCATTAAAAAAAAAAAAAAAAAAAAAAAGAGTCAATGCCCGATCTCTGAATCTTAGCAGGTTTAGGTCTGGTTAGTACTTTGATGAGAGACTGCCTAGCAATACCAGGTGCTTTAAGCTTTTGGGTTTTCTTTCCTACTTATATAATGTACTGGCGATAAGATTGGCTGGTCTTTAAATAGCCCTCTCTTTGCAGAAGACTTCGCTTACAGCCATACCAACCTGGCTATGCCCGATCTCGTCTGATTTCGGAAGCTAAGCAGGTTTGGGCCTGGTTAGTACTTGGATGGGAGACCGCCTGGGAATACCAGGTGCTGTAAGCTTTTTGGACATTTTTCACTTAGTATATAATAATTTTGCCAAAAAATAGAGTCAATGCCTGATCTCTGAATATTAGCAGGTTTGGGCCTGCTTAGTACATGGATGGGAGACTGCCTGGGAATACCAGGTGCTTTAATCTTTTTGGAAAATTTCACGAATTATATAATAATCTTTCATTAAAAAAAAAAAAAAGAGTCAATGCCCGATCTCTGAATCTTAACAGGTTTAGGTCTGGTTAGTACTTTTATGAGAGACTGCCTAGGAATACCAGGTGCTTTAAGCTTTTGGGCTTTCTTTCCTACTTATATAATGTACTGGCGATAAGATTGGCTGGTCTTTAAATAGCCCTCTCTTTGCAGCAGACTTCGCTTACGGCCATACCAACCTGGCTATGCCCGATCTCGTCTGATCTCGGAAGCTAAGCTGGTTTGGGCCTGGTTAGTACTTGGATGGGAGACCGCCTGGGAATACCAGGTGCTGTAAGCTTTTTGGAAATTTTTCACTTAGTATATAATAATTTTGCCAAAAAAATAGAGTCAATGCCGATCTCTGAATATTAGCAGGTTTGGGCCTGGTTAGTACATGGATGGGAGACTGCCTGGGAATACCAGGTTCTGTAAGCTTTTTGGACATTTTTCACTTAGTATATAATAATTTTGCCAAAAAATAGAGTCAATGCCGATCTCTGAATATTTGCAGGTTTGGGCCTGGTTAGTACATGGATGGGAGACTGCCTGGGAATACCAGGTGCTTTAATCTTTTTGGAAAATTTCACGAATTATATAATAATCTTTCATTAAAAAAAAAAAAAAAAAAAAAAAAGAGTCAATGCCTGATCTCTGAATCTTAGCAGGTTTAGGTCTGGTTAGTACTTTGATGAGAGACTGCCTAGGAATACCAGGTGCTTTAAGCTTTTGGGCTTTCTTTCCTACTTATATAATGTACTGGCGATAAGAATGGCTGGTCTTTAAATAGCCCTCTCTTTGCAGCAGACTTCGCTTGCGGCCATACCAACCTGGCTATGCCCGATCTCGTCTGATCTCGGAAGCTAAGCAGGTTTGGGCCTGGTTAGTACTTGGATGGGAGACCGCCTGGGAATACCAGGTGCTGTAACCTTTTTGGAAATTTTTCACTTAGTATATAATAATTTTGCCAAAAAATAGAGTCAATGCCGATCTCTGAATCTTAGCAGGTTTAGGTCTGGTTAGTACTTTTATGAGAGACTGCCTAGGAATACCAGGTGCTTTAAGCTTTTGGGCTTTCTTTCCTACTTATATAATGTACTGGCGATAAGATTGGCTGGTCTTTAAATAGCCCTCTCTTTGCAGCAGACTTCGCTTACGGCCATACCAACCTGGCTATGCCCGATCTCGTCTGATCTCGGAAGCTAAGCAGGTTTGGGCCTGGTTAGTACTTGGATGGGAGACCGCCTGGGAATACCAGGTGCTGTAAGCTTTTTGGACATTTTTCACTTAGTATATAATCATTTTGCCAAAAAATAGAGAAAATGCCTGATCTCTGAATATTAGCAGGTTTGGGCCTGCTTAGTACATGGATGGGAGACTGCCTGGGAATACCAGGTGCTTTAATCTTTTTGGAAAATTTCACGAATTATATAATAATCTTTCATTAAAAAAAAAAAAAAAAAAAAAAAGAGTCAATGCCCGATCTCTGAATCTTAGCAGGTTTAGGTCTGGTTAGTACTTTGATGAGAGACTGCCTAGCAATACCAGGTGCTTTAAGCTTTTGGGTTTTCTTTCCTACTTATATAATGTACTGGCGATAAGATTGG
>NC_068417.1:44737597-44742597 GCF_023724105.1 Carassius gibelio
TTTGGGCCTGGTTAGTACTTGGATGGGAGACCGCCTGGGAATACCAGGTGCTGTAAGCTTTTTGGAAATTTTTCACTTAGTATATAATAATTTTGCCAAAAAAATAGAGTCAATGCCGATCTCTGAATATTAGCAGGTTTGGGCCTGGTTAGTACATGGATGGGAGACTGCCTGGGAATACCAGGTTCTGTAAGCTTTTTGGACATTTTTCACTTAGTATATAATAATTTTGCCAAAAAATAGAGTCAATGCCGATCTCTGAATATTTGCAGGTTTGGGCCTGGTTAGTACATGGATGGGAGACTGCCTGGGAATACCAGGTGCTTTAATCTTTTTGGAAAATTTCACGAATTATATAATAATCTTTCATTAAAAAAAAAAAAAGAGTCAATGCCCGATCTCTGAATCTTAACAGGTTTAGGTCTGGTTAGTACTTTTATGAGAGACTGCCTAGGAATACCAGGTGCTTTAAGCTTTTGGGCTTTCTTTCCTACTTATATAATGTACTGGCGATAAGAATGGCTGGTCTTTAAATAGCCCTCTCTTTGCAGCAGACTTCGCTTGCGGCCATACCAACCTGGCTATGCCCGATCTCGTCTGATCTCGGAAGCTAAGCAGGTTTGGGCCTGGTTAGTACTTGGATGGGAGACCGCCTGGGAATACCAGGTGCTGTAACCTTTTTGGAAATTTTTCACTTAGTATATAATAATTTTGCCAAAAAATAGAGTCAATGCCGATCTCTGAATCTTAGCAGGTTTAGGTCTGGTTAGTACTTTGATGAGAGACTGCCTAGGAATACCAGGTGCTTTAAGCTTTTGGGTTTTCTTTCCTACTTATATAATGTACTGGCGATAAGATTGGCTGGTCTTTAAATAGCCCTCTCTTTGCAGCAGACTTCGCTTGCGGCCATACCAACCTGGCCATGCCCGATCTCGTCTGATTTCGGAAGCTAAGCAGGTTTGGGCCTGGTTAGTACTTGGATGGGAGACCGCCTGGGAATACCAGGTGCTGTAAGCTTTTTGGACATTTTTCACTTAGTATATAATAATTTTGCCAAAAAATAGAGTCAATGCCTGATCTCTGAATATTAGCAGGTTTGGGCCTGCTTAGTACATGGATGGGAGACTGCCTGGGAATACCAGGTGCTTTAATCTTTTTGGAAAATTTCACGAATTATATAATAATCTTTCATTAAAAAAAAAAAAAGAGTCAATGCCCGATCTCTGAATCTTAACAGGTTTAGGTCTGGTTAGTACTTTTATGAGAGACTGCCTAGGAATACCAGGTGCTTTAAGCTTTTGGGCTTTCTTTCCTACTTATATAATGTACTGGCGATAAGATTGGCTGGTCTTTAAATAGCCCTCTCTTTGCAGCAGACTTCGCTTACGGCCATACCAACCTGGCTATGCCCGATCTCGTCTGATCTCGGAAGCTAAGCAGGTTTGGGCCTGGTTAGTACTTGGATGGGAGACCGCCTGGGAATACCAGGTGCTGTAAGCTTTTTGGACATTTTTCACTTAGTATATAATCATTTTGCCAAAAAATAGAGAAAATGCCTGATCTCTGAATATTAGCAGGTTTGGGCCTGCTTAGTACATGGATGGGAGACTGCCTGGGAATACCAGGTGCTTTAATCTTTTTGGAAAATTTCACGAATTATATAATAATCTTTCATTAAAAAAAAAAAAAAAAAAAAAAAAGAGTCAATGCCCGATCTCTGAATCTTAGCAGGTTTAGGTCTGGTTAGTACTTTGATGAGAGACTGCCTAGCAATACCAGGTGCTTTAAGCTTTTGGGTTTTCTTTCCTACTTATATAATGTACTGGCGATAAGATTGGCTGGTCTTTAAATAGCCCTCTCTTTGCAGCAGACTTCGCTTACAGCCATACCAACCTGGCTATGCCCGATCTCGTCTGATTTCGGAAGCTAAGCAGGTTTGGGCCTGGTTAGTACTTGGATGGGAGACCGCCTGGGAATACCAGGTGCTGTAAGCTTTTTGGACATTTTTCACTTAGTATATAATAATTTTGCCAAAAAATAGAGTCAATGCCTGATCTCTGAATATTAGCAGGTTTGGGCCTGCTTAGTACATGGATGGGAGACTGCCTGGGAATACCAGGTGCTTTAATCTTTTTGGAAAATTTCACGAATTATATAATAATCTTTCATTAAAAAAAAAAAAAAGAGTCAATGCCCGATCTCTGAATCTTAACAGGTTTAGGTCTGGTTAGTACTTTTATGAGAGACTGCCTAGGAATACCAGGTGCTTTAAGCTTTTGGGCTTTCTTTCCTACTTATATAATGTACTGGCGATAAGATTGGCTGGTCTTTAAATAGCCCTCTCTTTGCAGCAGACTTCGCTTACGGCCATACCAACCTGGCTATGCCCGATCTCGTCTGATCTCGGAAGCTAAGCAGGTTTGGGCCTGGTTAGTACTTGGATGGGAGACCGCCTGGGAATACCAGGTGCTGTAAGCTTTTTGGAAATTTTTCACTTAGTATATAATAATTTTGCCAAAAGATAGAGTCAATGCCGATCTCTGAATAGTAGCAGGTTTGGGCCTGGTTAGTACATGGATGGGAGACTGCCTGGGAATACCAGGTGCTTTAATCTTTTTGGAAAATTTCACGAATTATATAATAATCTTTCATTAAAAAAAAATAAAAAAATAAAATAATATATATATATATATATATATATAATACCAGGTGCTTTAAGCTTTTGGGTTTTCATTCCTACTTATATAATGTACTGGCGATAAGATTGGCTGGTCTTTAAATAGCCCTCTCTTTGCAGCAGACTTCGCTTACGGCCATACCATCCTGGCTATGTCCGATCTAGTCTGATCTCGGAAGCTAAGCAGGTTTGGGCCTGGTTAGTACTTGGATGGGAGACCGCCTGGGAATACCAGGTGCTGTAAGCTTTTTGGAAATTTTTCACTTAGTATATAATAATTTTGCCAAAAAAATAGAGTCAATGCCGATCTCTGAATATTAGCAGGTTTGGGCCTGGTTAGTACATGGATGGGAGACTGCCTGGGAATACCAGGTTCTGTAAGCTTTTTGGACATTTTTCACTTAGTATATAATAATTTTGCCAAAAAATAGAGTCAATGCCGATCTCTGAATATTTGCAGGTTTGGGCCTGGTTAGTACATGGATGGGAGACTGCCTGGGAATACCAGGTGCTTTAATCTTTTTGGAAAATTTCACGAATTATATAATAATCTTTCATTAAAAAAAAAAAAAGAGTCAATGCCCGATCTCTGAATCTTAACAGGTTTAGGTCTGGTTAGTACTTTTATGAGAGACTGCCTAGGAATACCAGGTGCTTTAAGCTTTTGGGCTTTCTTTCCTACTTATATAATGTACTGTCGATAAGATTGGCTGGTCTTTAAATAGCCCTCTCTTTGCAGCAGACTTCGCTTACGGCCATACCAACCTGGCTATGCCCGATCTCGTCTGATCTCGGAAGCTAAGCAGGTTTGGGCCTGGTTAGTACTTGGATGGGAGACCGCCTGGGAATACCAGGTGCTGTAAGCTTTTTGGACATTTTTCACTTAGTATATAATAATTTTGCCAAAAAATAGAGTCAATGCCTGATCTCTGAATATTAGCAGGTTTGGGCCTGCTTAGTACATGGATGGGAGACTGCCTGGGAATACCAGGTGCTTTAATCTTTTTGGAAAATTTCACGAATTATATAATAATCTTTCATTAAAAAAAAAAAAAAGAGTCAATGCCCGATCTCTGAATCTTAACAGGTTTAGGTCTGGTTAGTACTTTTATGAGAGACTGCCTAGGAATACCAGGTGCTTTAAGCTTTTGGGCTTTCTTTCCTACTTATATAATGTACTGGCGATAAGATTGGCTGGTCTTTAAATAGCCCTCTCTTTGCAGCAGACTTCGCTTACGGCCATACCAACCTGGCTATGCCCGATCTCGTCTGATCTCGGAAGCTAAGCTGGTTTGGGCCTGGTTAGTACTTGGATGGGAGACCGCCTGGGAATACCAGGTGCTGTAAGCTTTTTGGAAATTTTTCACTTAGTATATAATAATTTTGCCAAAAAAATAGAGTCAATGCCGATCTCTGAATATTAGCAGGTTTGGGCCTGGTTAGTACATGGATGGGAGACTGCCTGGGAATACCAGGTTCTGTAAGCTTTTTGGACATTTTTCACTTAGTATATAATAATTTTGCCAAAAAATAGAGTCAATGCCGATCTCTGAATATTTGCAGGTTTGGGCCTGGTTAGTACATGGATGGGAGACTGCCTGGGAATACCAGGTGCTTTAATCTTTTTGGAAAATTTCACGAATTATATAATAATCTTTCATTAAAAAAAAAAAAAAAAAAAAAAAAGAGTCAATGCCTGATCTCTGAATCTTAGCAGGTTTAGGTCTGGTTAGTACTTTGATGAGAGACTGCCTAGGAATACCAGGTGCTTTAAGCTTTTGGGCTTTCTTTCCTACTTATATAATGTACTGGCGATAAGAATGGCTGGTCTTTAAATAGCCCTCTCTTTGCAGCAGACTTCGCTTGCGGCCATACCAACCTGGCTATGCCCGATCTCGTCTGATCTCGGAAGCTAAGCAGGTTTGGGCCTGGTTAGTACTTGGATGGGAGACCGCCTGGGAATACCAGGTGCTGTAACCTTTTTGGAAATTTTTCACTTAGTATATAATAATTTTGCCAAAAAATAGAGTCAATGCCGATCTCTGAATCTTAGCAGGTTTAGGTCTGGTTAGTACTTTGATGAGAGACTGCCTAGGAATACCAGGTGCTTTAAGCTTTTGGGTTTTCTTTCCTACTTATATAATGTACTGGCGATAAGATTGGCTGGTCTTTAAATAGCCCTCTCTTTGCAGCAGACTTCGCTTGCGGCCATACCAACCTGGCCATGCCCGATCTCGTCTGATTTCGGAAGCTAAGCAGGTTTGGGCCTGGTTAGTACTTGGATGGGAGACCGCCTGGGAATACCAGGTGCTGTAAGCTTTTT